>NC_060144.1:123843676-124146706 GCF_021461385.2 Schistocerca piceifrons
GTTTATGACACGTCGAGCTGCTGCACTAAGCCGGGCTAAAGGAGGTACGATACGATTTTAGGAAGTATCTCATCACTTCTGTCCCCTCATTGTGTAATGAGATAGGCTACAATCATTACCATTAATTAATCGAGTATGTTAATGGTAAAACAAGAAAAGATGTGTAACGAAATACATGGAAGCAATTATCTGAATTAAAACAAAGATATGATATTTCTTCACCCACCTTCATCTTTCTTTTGTGTAGTAAATACAGTACTGTACCTGTAGCAGTTGTTAACGTACACTCTTCGGATATCGTTGACGCGTTGCAGTGCCCATGTGTTTACCTCCATGTGAGGTGCCAGTTATTAAGCGAAGACATATGCGAAAGTAACCAAAAGTGTGAAATTTTTTTTATTGAAACTTCATTTGCTACATGGTATTGAAATTTCAGTTCCTGAATATTACGTTATAATTCCACTCCTAAGTCTGATAAAAATCATAATTAACAAAAGCTTGCAGGAGCCACACCCTTTTCTTTTTCTATAATTCCTCATATTATTTACTGATGCGATGTTTTCTTCCAGTTTTGTGCAGTCACAATGTGGGGAACATTTCGGTGTTTAGCAGATCAAGAACAGAATTGTGTGCTTGGAAAAACTCAAAATCCTAATGAAAGTTACAACTCTCTGATGGGAAAACCGCGCCCCGAGACAACATTTGTTTCCAAAACTTCTAATGAAGTTGCAGCGTATGAGGCCTGTTTTGTTGTTAACTGTGCTACTCTTGGCCGACCTCACGCTCTACAGAGGATAGGATTTGATCCAGGAGCTTTCACACTGTCGATGTGGAAGGAAATGGATAGCAGGAGAACTGATGCAGCTGGTATTATTGTTACTCATTTCCAATATCGGGATAACCTAAGACAACAAGCAAATAAAGCACTGTTTGAGGATGAAGAGGAGAATGCATACGGTTTGCACTAGTTGGCCCAGATAAAGTGAGTCCTAATACAGACACTCCAAAATCTTTCATTCAGGTTCTGGGTAGCTTACATTTTGGCAACCTTATGTACCTTTTGCTCACAAACCACTGACATTATAGTACTTAATTTTGGCATGCAATTATTCAGTACTACAGTGAATCATTCTGTGTACGGAAGTTTGATTTACTAGAATAGTAATGCATTTATGTGAGAGAAAAGCCCTAGAATTTGGCATTTTTTCGCAGCAATTTGGAGAGCCGTAAAAATGTAGTAAAAGAAGACACATACCGGGTGTTTACAAATAAGATTTTCTCATTTAGCACGTTATAACACGGAACCTAATTACTGTAAGAGTATCAAATTTGGTGGTATTTATGTCAAGGACATGGGGACCATTTGAGAATGGTTTGAAGCACCTTCTCTACAGCGCACGACCGAATGCTCAACTGTCGGGGAACAACAAGTGCACTGCCTGACGATTGGGAATTGTGCGCAGCGTGTCTGCGTAGCAACAGTGATTTTATCAACAGCCTGTGGTCCAATCGGCCGTCGGCCTCCCGTCGGAGCGATACCCAGTTCTCGATTTGAAATTCTTCATCATGCTCCCCACAGCAGGTAGAGAAAGAAGACACTTCATAATCCTTTTTAGCCGGCGATATTCTCGTAGTGCAGCTGCAGCGTTACTGTTGTTTTGATACTAGAGCTCCGCCAATAATGCCCTGACCCTTTTCTCCAAGCTCATGTTGACACGTCAACAAGTGCACGGCGACTGGTCACGTGTGCGAAACTATGAATGATGATGACTGACCATGGCACCTGGTGGCCATAGCTGTAAGTGTACGGCGGTGCTGTGACCCATGGAAATAATGAATCACATACACTGGACATTAATTCTACGAAGTTTGGTTCTCGTACGGCAATTAGTTTCTGTGTTACAACGTGGTAAATAGGGGAGGTTTAATTATAGCCACCCGGTTCATCTGCACTACTGGACATTAAAATAGCTACACCAAGAAGAAATGCAGATGATAAACGGGTATTCATTGGACAAATATATTATACTAGAACTGACACATTTTCACGCAATTTGGGTGCGTAGATCCTGAGAAATCAGTACCCAGAACAACCACCTCTGGCCGTAATAACGGCATTCATACGCATGGGCATTGAGTCAAACAGAGCTTGGATGGCGTGTACAGGTACAGCTGCCCATGCAGGTTCAACACCATACAATAGTTCATTGAGAGCATTGATTGGCGTATTGTGAGGATCCAGTTGCTCGGCCACCATTGACCAGACGTTTTCAATTGGTGAGAGATCTGGAGAATGTGCTGGCCAGGGCAGCAGTCGAACATTTTCTGTATCCAGAAAGGACCGTACAGAACCTGCAACATGAGGTCGCGCATTATCTTGCTGAAATGTACGGTTTCGCAGGGATCGAATGAAGGGTAGAGCCACGGGTCGTAACACATCTGAAATGTAACGTCCACTGTTCAAAGTACCGTCAATGCGAACAAGAGGTGACCGAGACGTGTAACCAATGGCACCTCATACCATCACGCCGGGAGATACGCCAGTATGGCGATGAGGAATACACGCTTCCAATATGCGTTCAACGTGATGTCGCCAAACAGGGATGCGACCATCATGATGCTGTAAATAGAATCTGGATTCATCCGAAAAAATGACGTTGTGCCATTCGTGCACCCAGGTTCGTCGTGGAGTATATCATCGCAGGGGCTCCTGTCTGTGAAGCAGCGTCAAGAATAACCACAGCCATGGTCTCCGAGCTGATAGTCCATGCTGCTGCAAACGTCGTCGAACTGATCGTGCAGATGGTTGTTGTCTTGCAAACGTCCCCATGTGTTGACTCAGGGATCGAGACGTGGCTGCACGATCCGTTACAGCCATGCGGATAAGATGCCTGTCATCTGGACTGCTAGTAATATGAGGTTGTTGGGACCCAGCACGGCGTTCCGTATTACCCACCTGAACGCACCGCTTCCATAGTCTGCTAACAGTCATTGGATCTCGACCAACGCGAGCAGCAATGTCGCGATACGATAAACCGCAATCGCGATAGGCTAAAATCCGACCTTTATCAAAGTCGGAAACGTGATGGTACGCATTTCTCCTCCCTACCAAAGGCATCATAAACAAGTTTCACCAGGCAACGCCGGTCAACTGCTGTTTGTGTATGAGAAATCGGTTGGCAACTTTCCTCATGTCAGCACGTTGTAGGTGTCACCTCCGGCGCCAACCTTGTCTGAAAAGCTAATCATTTGCATATCACAGCATCTTCTTCCTGTAGATTAAATTTCGCGTCTGTAACACGTTATCTTCGTGGTGGATCAATTTTAATGGCCAGTAATGTACATCTACATCTACATCTGCATCTACATAGGTACTCCGCTAGCCACTGCACGGTGTGTGGCAGTGGGTACCCTGTACAAATATCTGTTCCACATATATCTGTAATAATTGTATATCAAAGTCTTTACAAAAATAGATAAAATTCGTTGTGACAGATTCTTCAAAAAAAGGGACATTAGTACTTAACTTGCTGAAAAAATTTCAGTTGTTTATAATTAAAAATGTATAACTTCAATAAGCATGATGAGGCATATATGTATCCATAAAACATTCCTTAACAACTGTGCAAAATTTAATTTGATTGCCTTTAAAATTTTCGACTGTAAGCATTTCTTCAAGGTACTGCAATTTCGCATACGTCGCCCCTTAAGAGCGTTTCATTGGGGTCCACCCACAGCTCGGTTTTACCTGTCATTGGTTGCCGTTAGCGGCTGCCGCTTCAGATTGGAACGCCATTTTCGTGTGCCGCCTTGACGTCGCGGAAAGCGCTTGCAACCGGCGGTGCTGCGTGGTTAGAGAGCCGGTATAGGGAGAGAGTGGCCAACCGGACGATACGGCGGCCATTTTTCTGCCAAACTGCGGCGGGACTTTTGAATGGTTAGTAGTGGAGTAGTGGAGTACACACTCACCGAATCAAAAGCACAATACAATATGGCGAAATCATTCGTTGAATGCCTTTCTTTACAGCTGTAATATACTCATAGAAGCCGACTGCGTACAGTACAGGAAAATTTCATACAGTGGCTGTAAAAATTATTCGTTACCTGCATTTCTCTCCTTTAAAGTTCGTTTACTAGACATATTGCAATGAAAGTAACGTAAATAAAAAAATATGGTGTATAGCATTTGTTTTGTATCGGAAGTGCACAACGCTAAAGATTTAACGGACCTGTATTACGTCAGATGAATGTAAGTCGTAAGCAGGTGTTTACTTGCGACATGCAAAAAGTGTGAGATGTATTAGTACTTCTTGTCACGTCTTCAAACTTTTTGCATGTAACAAGTAAACAACTGCTTACGACTTTCATTGGGTGGAAATGCTAACATGCGAAATCCACCTTCGCCTCTATTGGAACAACCAAATGCAGCACAACCTGGCATCGTTTACGAACGAACGTCTGCAGAACAAATTACAGATCTCAAAAACAATACTGTACAATTACTAACCTGTTTACTTCAAACATGTAGGCCTACCGACTTCATCACAAAACGCTTCATTATTCCAACTCGTATTTAAGATGGCAAACGCTGATTACGTATTAAAAACGATATACACCTTAGTCGAACATGCATGCAGAACGCATAACACGTCTCTCAATTATTCAAATACATTTTAATCGTTTCCAAAAGTCCTCTCAACTTCAATTCAACTCAAAAGCATGGCGAACATAGGAAGCGCGAGAGACTTTTGTCAGAAAAATGGCGCCACGGCTAGTCAACCAATCACGGGCAGCTTCACCTATGGCCACTCTCTCTATACAGGGTGTTACAAAAAGGTACGGCCAAATTTTCAGGAAACATTCCTCACAAACAAATAAAGAAAAGATGTTATGTGGACATGTGTCGTGAAACGCTTAATTTCCATGTTAGAGCTCATTTTAGTTTGCTCGGTTCATCGCCAGTTGGCCCAATTGAAGGAAGGTAATGTTGACTTAGGTGCTTGTGTTGATATGCGACTCATTGCTCTACAGTACTAGCATCAGTACGTAGCGTCAACAGGTTAGTGTTCATCACGAACGTGGTTTTGCAGTCAGTGCAATGTTTACAAGTGCGGAGTTGGCAGATGCCCATTTGATGTATGGATTAGCACGGGGCAATAGCCGTGGCGCGGTACGTTTGTATCGAGACACATTTCTAGAACGAAGGTGTCCCGACAGGAAGACGTTCGAAGCAATTGATCGGCGCCTTAGGGAGCACGGAACATTCCAGCCTATGACTCGCGACTGGGGAAGACCTAGAACGACTAGGACACCTGCAATGGACGAGGCAATTCTTCGTGCAGTCGACGATAACCCTAATGTCAGCGTCAGAGAAGTTGCTGCTGTACAAGGTAACGTTGACCACTGTATGGAGAGTGCTACGGGAGAACCAATTGTTTCCGTACCATGTACAGCTTGTGCAGTCACTATCAGCAGCTGATTGGCCTCCACGGGTACACTTCTGCGAATGGTTCATCCAACAATGTGTCAATCCTCATTTCAGTGCAAATGTTCTCTTTACGGATGAGGCTTCATTCCAACGTGATCAAATTGTAAATTTTCACAATCAACATGTGTGGGCTGACGAGAATCCGCACGCAATTGTGCAATCACGTCGTCTACACAGATTTTCTGTGAACGTTTGGGCAGGCATTGTTGGTGATGTCTTGATTGGGCCCCATGTTTTTCCACCTACGCTCAGTGGAGCACGTTATCATGATTTCATACGGAATACTCTACATGTGCTGCTAGAACATGTGCCTTTCCAAGTACGACACAACATGTGGTTCATGCGCGATGGAGCTTCTGCACATTTCAGTCGAAGTGTTCGTACGCTTCTCGACAACAGATTCGGTGACCGATGGATTGGTAGAGGCGGACCAATTCCATGGCCTCCACACTCTCCTGACCTCAACCCTCTTGACTTTCATTTATAGGGGCATTTGAAAGCTCTTGTCTACGCAACCCCGGTAGCAAATGTAGAGACTCTTCGTGCTCGTACTGTGGACGGCTGTGATACAATACGCCATTCTCCAGGGCTGCATCAGCGCATCAGGGATTCCATGCGACGGAGGGTGGATGCATGTATCCTCGCTAACGGAGGACATTTTGTACATTTCCTGTAAAAAAGTGTTTGAAAATGGTTCTGAGCGCTATGGGACTTAACATCTGTGGTTATCAGGCCCCTAGAACTTAGAACTACTTAAACCTAACTAACCTAAGGAGATCACACACATCCATGCCCGAGGCAGGATTCGAACCTGCGACCGTAGCAGTCTCGCGGTTCCGGACTGAGCGGCTAGAACCGCTAGACCACCGCGGCCGGCAAAAGTGTTTGAAGTCACGCTGGTACCTTCTGTTGCTTGTGTTCCCATTCCATGATTAATGTGATTTGAAGAGAAGTAACGTGGAAAGTAAGCGTTTCCGGACACATGTCCACATAACATATATTCTTTCTTTGTGTGTGAGGAATGTTTCCTGAAAGTTTGGCCGTACCTTTTTGTAACACCCTGTATATACAGGCTCTCTACTGCGTGCCGACCTCTCGCGCCGTGGCGGGAATGCGGCGCGGCTCTCCGCGACAGCAGGCGACAGGCGACGCCGCCCCACGCAGGCCAGGCGTCTAGGAGTGGTCCGACCGGCATGGACCGCAGCCGCCGCCGCTGCCAGCTGCCTGTCCCACCACACTAGGAGCTCCCGTAAATCAGCAGCTGCGGCTGGCTTTCCCAGCGGTGCCGACTGGCCTCTTAAATCAGAGCCAAACTATCGGCCAGAAGTAATTAGCACTTCTGGACGACCGGGATGTGTTATTGCTGTGAGAACTTCTCAAGTCGTTGAGTTGTTTACGAGAAGTATGTGGAAAACGTTTAGGCTACATGTTACTTTTTTATTTCAGGGTCATCAATCTTACCACTGCTCACTTGCAGTTCCTCCATATTTTCCTCTCCAGGTCCAGTTTCCTGGTGACATCGTAGGTATCGTGGGCGATGTCCGTTTCTGTAGTATTGCTCCGTCTACACGTGTGTCGGCTGCTATTCTACCCTCTTCATCGAGGCAAGTATTAGGGGAGAGAAGGACCGGCTGTCACAAGGGTTGTCTGCCCCAAGTTTCAGTTCTTAGTCGTTAATAAACTCCAACAATACCATGTTCAAATGTGTGTGAAATCTTATGGGACCTAACTGCTAAGGTCATCAGTCCCTAACCATGCACACTACTTAACCTAAATCATCCTAAGGACAAACACACACACCCATGCCCGAGGGAGGGCTCGCACCTCCGCCGGGACCAGCCGCACTGGGAAGTAGTGTGGACCGATGATTTCATCCCCAAGCATTCCACACCATGCATTAATAGACCACCTATGTTGACAGTCCACATGTCGTACCCACTGAAGGCTGTCTGCGGCCCAATAATGCACGTTATGGCGATTCACTGCACCATAATTTGTGAGCGTGGACTCATCAGAGAACATAACACCTTGTAAGACTCCAGCGTGAAATTACGCATGGCCTAGTCACAGAATGTAACTCTCGCACGTAAATCGTTCCCATACAGCACTTAGGTGAGTGACAGACGGTACGAGTGAAACCTGTGGCCGTGTACTATACGCCACACAGATTTGAGACTGACACCAGCAACTGCAGCAACGGCTGGTAAGCTGACATGAGGATCGTGGTGTACTCCAGCTAAAACAAACACCTCCGTCTCCGCACTCCCTGCAGATGTTCGTTTGTTACTGCGGCCCATTACCAACCTGCCTGTTTCCCGAAGTCGTTGTTCGGCACGTAAGAACGTAATGGCTGCCGGAGCTCTTCGCCTAGGATATCTCACGGCGTACGCCATGGCTGCTTCAATGGCATCGTGTCGGCACTCGCCGAGCATCAGCCACATGTCAACGAATTCGTTGTTCGTGTATGCCATCTTCATCCGATGTAAGTAACTGTGGTATATTGAGCCCCGTTTCTTTGTGTGGCTCGAACTGGCGGGTATACGGCCGTGTGCGGCGTCTAACAGCGCATCGAGGAAGCTTCTCGCTACGTGACACCGGCGACGTTACAACACGTACGCGTCACATTTAGAAGGCGCATTGCGTTATCCGCAGCGTATGTGGTATCTGCCCCTGAAACTTTGAAGGGTTGTAGCTCCCAAACTAAGAGTGATAGGAATATAATTTAAATTGATGTATACACAGCTGGTGTTACTGATTCCAGTGCATGATAGAAACAACTATTGTTACATTTAAAAAATTGTATCTTTTTACTGTACCTCTTTGGATAATAACACAATTAGAGGTGTACATGTTACGCTTTTAACCCGCCCATGCTTGCCCGGTGGCCAGGCGGGCAGGCCGCCGCGCGTTGTCAACAGAACGGGCAGGCTGCTTCACTCCCAGCCAAGCCAAGCACAACCCAACCCGGGCAGGCTGCGGGAAACTTGCTTGCCTTCCCATGTTACTGCCGAGCTGCGCTACGCAGCCGTTTAGTCTGCGCGCTTCATTGTCGTACTATGAACGTTAATTAAAAGTTTTTATTTTACCTGAGCACCAAAAGACAAACCCTAACATTATATATATATTAATTTCAGGTCAAAAAATATTGGGTTTTATTTGTACATTCTTCCTTTACTCGTATATTTCGGGCTTATTATATATGTAAATAAAAATGAATTGCCAAATGCGTTGATAAGCGTAAAACTCGAGAACGGCTGGACCAATTCGGCAATTTTGTTTTGCTGTGTTCCTAATTCTCAGGACAAGGTTTTTATGAAATAAAATTTTTCGAAAATCGACCGAAAAATTGGAAAATTTGAGAAAAACTGAAAGTGTGTTTTCATTGTGCCCGTGTGTTTGTATTGCATACAATCTTGATGAAATTTTGCATACTATACCTTGAAACCAAGAGGAAGGTCACAGTCTACTTAAAATTTCGTAGGGTGCATGGCAGAGGTTAGTTTACCTAACGGAATTCGACAAATTGTACGTTTTTATTCCGATATTGATGAAATTTGGCATACTTGATATTCAAAGAGGATGAAGGGCGCTGTCTGCTTAAAATTCTGAATGGTACATGGCGGAGGGTACTTTACTTACACACTTCTACACCAACCTACAGTTTTATTCCGATCTTGAAGAAATTTTGCACACTTGACCATCAAGAGGAACATTACTGTCTACATAATATTTCGGACAGTGCATGGAAAAGAGTACCTTACAAAAGATTTTGACATCGTTTGCGGGTTACCATGAAATCCTTCTCCCTCTATACTGCTAAATGGTCTCAGGTCCTTAGCACACATTTCGACGCCATTTTCGGCCACTAAATCTTTGTCCTCTTTCAAGAAATTTCCGGAGTGAGGGAACTGCTTGTCAAATTTGCACACATGTCGTAACATACTTGAGGTTCCTAAATAAGTACTTAAGAGCTTTTTACATAGTTTGCGTCTCGCGGTTCTAGGCGCGCAGTCCTGAACCGTGCGACTGCTACGGTCGCAGGTTCGAATCCTGCCTCGGGCATGGACGTGTGTGATGTCCTTAGGATAGTTAGGTTTAAGTAGTTCTTAGTTCTAGGGGACTGATGACCACAGCAGTTGAGTCCCATAGTGCTCAGAGCCATTTGAACCATAGTTTGCATTGAGACACACCTACCGATTTATTTGAAGCGGCCTCATAAACACACGAAAACGTTTCCTATGGGGCACTTGTGCTCTGTTTCGTTACCAGTATGTATTCGCCAGTTGCCAATTTTTTTTTCAATCTCACTAAAGTCCGACCTATTCATTGTGCTGCCCACACCGTTGCGATAAATGTACTGCGGGCTAACTACCTGGCTACTCTAGTCACGGTAGCTTGACAGCGCAACCTGTTGTCAGGCGCAGCAAGCTGAGCGGGTCCCGTGAAGCTTGGCAGGCCTGCGGGAACCCAGGTAGCCCGGACTTGCGGGAGCCCAAGTCGGTCGCATTACCCACTATGCCTCAGTACACGTGTACTCTTGTGTTTACGTCGCGGCAGGCTGACCTGCATAAATGGTTGCAGAGGAGTTAGGGGCAAGCAGGCTGCAATGGGAATTTGTACACCTCTGAACACAATAAACTATGTTCATAGCTCAGCGGACAGTGTAACGTTTATTATGGTGACCTACCGCAATAAATATTTCCGTCGCCTATTACTTAGTAACTTACAGAGGCAAACACATTTAGTGACATACCCTGTATGTGATAATCACATATAATCCCATATAATCCCATATTGTAAGAGGTCCATGATTAAGAAATTTGTTGTTAGCGCACTCGAGCAGATGTCATTTTGATGGATTGCTCACGCGCTGCCTGCGATATGTAAGCTATAAGAGAATCTCAGACCAAAGAGCAGTGTTGTATGCAGTAGGAACTGTGTAGCAGTAAGTAGTTGCTAGCGAGCAGTCTGGTGTATCGTGTTGGCTGGGCCGGTCGTGGTGGAGCGATGGCGGAGCCTGAGCGTTGTAGGATAAGGTAAAAGCAGCCTCGCGCATATGTAGTATTGTTATATTAAGTCCCATGCAAATGTTTTAAAAAAATCGCTTAGTAACAATGTTTCTCATAAAAAGTAACTTTTGACAATCATTCATTTCAATTTAAAGAATTTAATAATTTCTCCAATCCTTGGTCATCCTGATTATTGAAAAGAAAAATCACTTGTTTCTTTATATACGTGACAAATCTATCGGGCAGCATTGCACAGAGCTGCGCCAGAAAAATTTATTATAGGAGCAGATATATATGCGTTATCCGGCGACCTTATTGAAGTAAGAATTTTCATTTTTTATTCAGAATGATCTTCCAGGGCCACGATGTAGCGCTGCTGACGTCCTAAATTTACCAGTTTAAATTCACAGTCATTACTGAAAGGTTATAAGTGGGCGACAACTTTTTTATCGACAAATTAGTTACACTATATTATTGATAGGTTACGCAATTTATTTTGTTGGGACGTTACACTGAATGTGAACGACATAATTATATTTTTTACTGTTGAGAGGTTTAGGAATTTTTATGTTTTGAGGTTACACTAAATGTGAATATTACTCATAATATTTTTTATATTGTGGGGAGGTTACACTTGTCGACAACCGGCCAGGATCATATTTCTTTGTCAATTTCTGAGTAGCAGTCAGTTATATATCTGCTCTTATTTACTTAATTTTAAATATAGTTTGCATCTGGCGCAACGCATTTACTAACTTGTCACTCTTTCTTTCACAGATCATCGGCAATTTATTGTCCTTTGTTGTAACTGTATTTGTTCCATTTTTGCTTTGCCTTTGTTTGATTTTGTGCTTCACTTTGAGTTGTGAAAATGCCGCGAAAAATTGCTAACAGTAAATCGCGATCTGTAATGAGTGATAAAGCCGACTCGAATAATTTGACCGATAATACTAGCGATACTCAGTGTAATAGTGATAATCCAATAATTACAGATAATCAGTGCGTGCTGATCACTAGTAATGATATTGATCCTAATGATAAGCAAACAAATTCAATTATGTCCACCGTAAATGTAACAACTGATGACGCGGCATGTTCCGTTACAATGAACGCTGTCCAGTTTGACACGCCTGATTTGCAAAATTTACGTAGCGAACAGATAATTGTTTCTAACGAAGGTGAACAATGTACTCAAAATATGTTAGATATATTTGATTCCGGTGTAGTGACCAACAGTGCACATCCAATTGGCAAACCTTTTCTAGAATCAGACAATGACCAAAGGGTTACACAAAACGTGACGCAAACAGATACACCATCACACAGCACGGAGAACAGAGTAGCTAATTTTGGCATGGATCAAGTTATGGCATTATTGCTACAAATTAATCAATCGAACAAACAACTTAATGAAAATTTCAAACAGTTGAATGAAAAACAGGACAACCTTAATCAATCGAACAAACAACTTAATGAAAAACTAGACAACAATTCCAAACAGTTGAATGAAAAACAAGACAACAATTTCAAACAGCTTAGTGAACAGATTACAGCCGTTGCCGTGCAATGTCATAATACTAAAGAACAATTACGTGAGGAAATTAAGGCTTATGCTAGGAACACTAGTGAATAAATTAGATCTGTTGCACAAAAATTAAGTAATACGCAAGCAGCCAAAACAAAATTACTTCGAGATGAAATTAGTGCAGTTGCTAAACAATGTTCAGACAACGCAACACAGTTACGCGACAAGTTTAAATTAATGTCAGCAGGACTTTCACGCACACTAGATGCAAAAGTAGACAAGAAATTCGAACAACAGAACAGCCAAATTGACGAACGTTTTAATCACCACCTACAAAACAGTGAAACGCGTTACCGTAAATTTATACAGGAACAGAATAAAGTAAAGAAACAAGTCGTGGAAACAATTACGGCACAGAGACAGGAAGATAAGCGTAAGTTATTTACGAAAGCAAAAACATATGTAGCCAACAACATTGCTACAGTATCAGACGAAATCAAACAGTTGAACACCGAATTGCATGATGAAATCTCCGATCTTAAAACAAAAACAGACACACACACAGTAGACTTTCAGACAGTGACCAACAGACTTGAACAGTTCGAATTAATACAGGATCCCGATGCTATTAAAGCAGACGTTAAGAAATTAAACAAAACCACACGTAAAATCCAAAAACAAATTAATGCTTGTGACACTAAAAATGTTGATCAGGTTAAAGCATTGACTGAAAAATTTGATGAATTGGTCAGTCATATCGAGGTTATCGAAAATAACAATGACACCAAATCAGACGATACGTCACCAATTTCGTTCAATCAGACAACCGAATTCCAAAACATACAGCAACCAATCAGTGAGATAGGTTCGTCCAATAATACATTACGTAGAAAATTGTCATCTTTACAGGAAGAAGTGACAGAGATGAAAAATGTTTCAGCCTCTAACACGGCACAGCATAAGCCACATTCAGAACATTTCTCACACTCACCAGCCAGTATAATTTAGGTAATTTACAGAGAGTACGTGACTTAGACACAGACAAATAGATTAGCATACAATCCTGAACCTGTTCAGACATTCCGAGACGATAATTTTGATTATAAGCACTTTCTATCCGTGAGAAAATTTAAGGTATTTAAAAATGACAGAGCACAGGTACACGCTTTGGACTGGATACGATAATTTGCTTTTGAATTTTCGCCGGCATTGCCTGTAATGCAGAAACTAAAATTTATTTGCAGCTCGTAAGAGACCTCAGGGGATTCATTACACTTTGATGAATATGTGCCGTAGCATGCACAGGCCCCCGAGCTGTAGTAGTGCTATTTCATCTTTAGTTTTCTGCACTGCTGCCTTCTCTTCTACTATCCTTTATATCTATCAAAACAACTCTTCAACTATCGATCTATCTAGGATTAGGAATGAGTAAAGAAAACCTGATATGACAAGTTTTACCGAAGGTGATAGTTTTCATTAGATACTCCCGAAATGACAAGAAATACCAGCATAATTTTAATATCAAACAAAATTTTAATCATCAGTATGTGTAAAATTATCAGCAATCGCAGACACATTTAGGCAACAATAGAGGCTTTTCCCCACAACAACAACAAAACCAGCCCGTTAGCATACCTAACCAACAATGTAGTCTGCAAGGTCAAACAAACTTTAATGTTTCGCCGCCTACACGTATAGCGTCAGCCACACCAAATAGTAATGCACAGCAACAAGGAAATCACTACGTACAGAAGACACATCATTTCAATTCCTATCGCAACGCGCAGTATAGCAATGATTATCATGACAGACGTAAAAGTAATGAGCACAGTTTTCAGCGTAACAGTCGGTCTTACCAACAGCAGAATCATCCACAACAACAGATTATCATTAATGAACCAGACAGTAGATATCATCACGAACCTAATACGTCAGGAAGAAATAACAGAACAGTACAAATAGTCGAAATGCCACAGCATCCTCCCTCAAATAACAACACGTCAGAAAGAATTTGACTAGATACAGTGCAGAATGAATCTTCCAGCAACGTAAGCACTACTTTTGACTAACAGAATCTTGTTCACGAAAATGTTATTACTTTTGACGACATCCGAGACACACTTTTGCATGAAAAACAAGTTATTCAAAAAACCATTTCCCACCCTGTCATTGAAGTATAGATTTGATCATCCACATTTTCAGCAGTAATCGATTCTGGATCACCTATGTCAGTTATAAATGAAGAAACCTTCAACGAATGCAAAAAAGAGAATATTTATCCTACGTTACGATTAGGCAAAACTAAAGTAAAAGGAGCAGTATCTGGTAAAGGTGTGGATGTAAAATTACAGACACACTTATCATTTTGTATTGCAGGTCATACGTTCCACTCAAATTTTTGGATTGTTCCCTTATTGACAACAGACGTTATTCTAGGTTCGAGTTTTTTGGTACAACATGACGCAATTATTGACTTTCAAAATTCCTATTTAATGTTAAAGGATGAAAATGTACAACTGGCATTAGAATTTCAGCACTCTTTATCTGCAGAAGAACAAACAATTAATCGGACAGAGGTCATTTCTGCATCACGTAATATAGACTGCCATTCCACATTGTTCACAGATACATATGTTCACAACTACAATACACCAGACGAAGCCGACTATGACGTTATGTAAATGATTTCTGATAAAGTTAAACAGAGCAGTGCAAATACAGACGACGAACGTACAGAGCTACGCAAAATTCTTTTACAGGAAGCTCCAGTTTTGGACAACGTCCCTGGTACTATGTCCGGTTTTATGTATGAGTTTCAAGTTAAACAGCACGACACGTTTAAAGCCAAACATTATCCCATTCCATATATTCACAGAGAACAAGTTAAGAAAGAATTACAAGCTATGCTAGACCAAGGAATTATTGAACCGGCAGTTAGTCCGTACATAAACCCGCTCCATATTGTTAAGATAAAGGATGGCTCACTTCGCCTCGTACTTGATTCGCGTCACATCAATGACATTATTATTAATGAAACAGATCGCCCACAAACACTAGAAGAACTTCTACAGAAATTTCATGGTACTGCTGTTTATTCCACATTAGATTTGAAATCGGGATTTTGGCAAATTCAGCTCCATCCGAACTGCAGAAAGTACACAGCATTTCTCTGTTTTGGTGACTGTTATCAAATTTGTAAATTACCGTTCGGGTTAACAGTTTCTTCAGCAGCATTTATTCGCGGTTTGAATACAATACTTCCGACGGAACTTAAAGACCGAATCACAACGTATGTAGACGACATACGGATTGCAGAAGCTAACTGGTCAGAACATAATCTGATTCTTGAACAACTGTTGCAAACTTTGGCAAAACTTCCATAAAATTTCTTGGACATGTAATTTCAGCAGAAGGCATTGCGCCTGACCCGGAAAAACTTCAAGCTTTACGTGACATTACTGTTCCAACTACAAAAAAACAATTACGCAGCTTTCTGGGATTAATTAACTTTTTCCGTAAATTTATTCATTACTCTGCTTTAGACACCCCTAGATTGTGCCAACTGACGGGTAAAACCGCTATTTGGTCCTGGGATAGCCAAGCACATTCTGAATTTGTTAATCTAAAACAAGCTTTGTTGAACGCACCTCTTTTATCTCACCCTGATCCTACCAGAAATTTTTCCATTGCCACCGACAGTTCTAACACAGCATTAGGCGTACACATTTTTCAGGAAATTGAAGAAGACGGTACTACAGTAATTGCAAACATCGCCTTTGCAAGTCGCATTCTGTCACCTGCTGAACGCAATTATTCTGTTACAGAACTCGAAACATTATGTGTTGTATGGGCATTTACCAGATTATGGCATTTTCTTTATGGAAGACACACTACCGTTTACACAGATCATAGAGCTATACAGTTTTTAATTTCCGCTAAATTTACACATGACAGATTAAGCAAATGGAAACTTTATTTACAGGAATTTAATTTTATAATTGTTCACATTCCCGGTACACAAAATGTTGTAGCATCGCACTATCCCGTTCTCTCAGCAACAATCAGCAAGACATCGCAACCAACTTCTGCCAAGCAAATTCTAGCGTCATGTATATCCAATAAGTCGCATTTGAAAATTTCTTTTCATCGTCATTACGAGACATAGCACAAGAGCAGAGCAAAGACAACGTGTGGAAAGAAATTAAACACCTTTGGCAAGATAGGAATAATGTTACCATCAGAAACCATTACACTGTACGCAATAACATTCTGCTTCGCCGCTCTCACCCTGACAGCAACAACTGGTTATTATGTATTCCTGACGAGCTTATTAACAAATTAATTTGGTGTACTCATTTAAGTTTCGCACATTATGGAGCCAGAAAATGTTTTCTTATACTGAGACGGAACTGTTATTTTGCCAACATGGAGAAACGTATTCGACGAGTTTTAACGTCATGTAAAATCTGCCAGAAAGCTAAATCAGACACCACTTCACATATTCCTCCGTTACATCCCATTGTACCCGTTAAATTGAGACACATGACCGCTGTAGACATTTTTGGTCCGATTCCCAGAACTAATAGAGGTTTTTGCTACATCTTTGTCGCTGTTGAACTCACTTCGAAATTTGTTACCTTCACTCCGTTGCGCAAAGCTACTGCTAAATCTGTTTCGAATGCATTTGTAAAACATTTTTTATTTCATGTAGGGCATGTATTGAAAGTAATTTCCGACAATGGACCACAGTTTCGATCTGCGATATGGACACGTATGTTACGAGCTAGAAACATTTCTCCGATCTATATATCCAAGTATCACGCTTCTTCGAACCCTTGTGAACGACTAATGAAAGAAATTGGCAAACTATGTAGAATTACTGCCATAAAAAGCATATTGATTGGGATACACACATACTCTCATTCCAGGATGTAATTAACTCCATACCAAATGAATCTACTATGCTATCTCCGACTGTTATATTGAAAAATGTTGAACCACCTAACAAAATTAAAGAATTAGTATCCTTTCCTACATCTCGTCGACTACGTCACCATGAAATATTGACATTGCGCTCAACAACATCAAACGTGCCGCAGAGCGCCGGAGAAGACAGCAAAAACAGGTTTGTAAACGCCGTGACTTTCACATAGGACAGAAGATATTAGTACGCACACATTATTTATCCAACAGAGGAAAAAGTAGATGCAGTAAATTTGAGCTTCTATATGCAGGTCCATATAGAATTCGCAGCATTCCTCACCCCAATGTAGTACACGTCGAAACTTTGAGAACCAGAAAAAGCGAGGGCAATCACCATGTCTCCAATATTAAACCCTTTATTGAATGAATGAACATACTTTATGATTTATCACACTGTAATGCCATTTGCTGATATTTACATGGCCACTTATGCAATTATATTTATGTGACTACTTACTGATAATGATCGTATTTTTCTTGGCAAGTGCCTGGCAAAGTATGGTTAGCAGGTTGCTTTTCTTGTCGTTAGACATCAGACCGTACACATTTTCCATTTTTTTGTGTATGTATGATTGTTTTCCTATCGAAAGTAGAATTTTTCTCTGTATGTACTATGAAATCTTTAAGATGTAACAAACAACAGTTGACTTTGATATTTTTTCTTATGATATCTCACATCTTGACTATTCTACATTTTTGCTACTACATTATGATACTGTGTGTACCTTTTTCACTTGAAAACTGTCTATGTTTTTGACCTAATACGTTTTCTGTCATCCTATGTTGTATGCTTAATTATATCACTAGAAACAAGTTTTCATTTAATGAGTATGTGATTTAAATGCAAGATATTAATCCTTATTCATCATCTTCAGAAAGCAATACCGTGTAAAAGAAATAAATTAGACAAACCACAGTGGTTTACTATGGAATGGAAATTTCACCATCGAAATGAACGAAAGAAAATACAATACCTTGTCATGAAGAGTAAATGGATCAGAATTAACAAGCATTAACCAGAATATACTATACACATCGTATGATAGCAGTCTCGACTAATTATTTTTCTTTCAGAATATGAGGCGATTGATGCAAGCTGTCAGACAGAACTACACATGTTAATTTTAGTGATGAAATACGCTAGAAATAAGAAACTCTACACTATGAATAGTTGTATGAAGTAAATGGTAATATGAATGTGAATAAAGAAGTGTCTACTTTTTGCAGATGATAATAAATGATGATGAATAGTTAAATGAAGAATATGCTATTATGAATAATGAAGTTTTTCTTTGCAGATGATGATAATGATGACGTTTATATATTTACTGTTAGTTAAGAGATGCTATGTAGTTATTTAAGTATTTGTTGCAGTTCCTTTTGACAGTATGTCTTATGTTGCATAGTATAATGACTGAATGTTTTGGAAAAGACAGCTAGAGTACATACATATTGAGTACACGTTTCATTACCTGTTAATTCGAAGTTCACTACTTTTCAGCATAATATGCATTTCATCTTTCAGCTCAATAATCCATTTTGTATTTTTTCCAGGAGAAGCTTTTCATGATATTAATATGCTATAAACACTTAGTTATGAAACCTGTTCTAGTACATTTTTTTTACCCATTTGTGTGTATCATTCATGAATGTGATCACAAATACTCTACTTGTTTCACAACCTTGTTACAGCTGATTCATGACGAATGACGTTATTAATCCTTATTTCCAGCAATAAGTCAAAGTCAAATATTTTCATGCCCCATCAATTAAATATCGATACCAATGCAATGCATTGCTAGCAAAAAAAAAAACTTATTACCAGTCCCAACTATTACCGGTATACAACTAAATAATGCTACCAGTTGAAGATGTATTTCTAGTCCTAAATATAATGCAAATTTCTCAGATGTATTGAATCCATTATATCTATGTATTTTTGGATTACAGACCTTGAGTAATAGTTACAGTGTGTTACATTTTAAATATGTCCTATGTCACTTGAATGATGAGTTCTGAATAATACTGAATGATGTTTTGTAATAATGCATAAATGCTATGCCAATGATTACTGTAATGATACGCATTATAAATGACGTTTTGTAACACTGCATAAATTCTATACCAATGATTACTGTAATATGATGACTTGTGCATAGACGCTACACTCAATAACTCCTGTTTTGAATGATGACTTGTGAATAATACTGAATAATGTTTTGTAAAACTATATGAATACTTTGTAACTGGCCAATGAGTGCCAATAATTACTGCAGTGACATGAGTTCTTAATAATATTTTGTTATACTGTATAAATGATTGCCAATAATTACTGCAATCAGATGAGTTATGAATAGTGTTTTGTAATACTCAATACTTGCTACATGTTTAGTAACTGGCCAATGAATGCCACTGATTACTGTAATGAGATGTCTTATGATGCTAATGATTACTGTAATGAGATGACATGATGCGAATAATTACTGTAACGAGATGACATATGATGCCAATGATTAGTGTAATAGAATGACTTATGGATAAATGCTATGCCAATAATTTCTGTAAATAATATTTTGTTGCACTCAATAAATGTTATGCCAATGATTACTGTAATGAGAAGACTGATGATGCCACTAATTACTGTAATTAGATGACTTATGAATAATGTTCTGTAATACTTCATACATAGTACAGAATTCTATTATTGTAATCGGTTGATACACTAGTGTAATTCTGAATGATGACTAGCATAAGACGTAATGTATCCTTCACCTTCTGACCTAATTACCAGCAATTACTGCAATATCCGTATGTCCTGTACATCCTCATAATCATGGAGCACTATATTTGGTTTTTGCACTAATTCTTTGTTGATGTGAGAGTATGGATTCTACAAGAATGTGTTGTTGACATATCAAGCTGTCCACCACCTTGAAAGATGGAGATGTCATTATGGTCCTACTGTTTGGTGTACCTAATGTACTACGAAACTGATAACATACAATATTAATACAACGTTTCAGTGTCTTGGCTACACTGATAAATACTTCAGGGAAGAGAAATTCAGATTGTCTCACTTGGTGTTGTGCTTCTGTAGAAAGATATGGACTTTCAGTGTAACTACGTGCAACCTACCGTGCTACAACCATGATGCAATCCTTCCCATTCCTTTCCTAGTTCTTGTAACATGGTAAAGACTTATACAGTGCTTTTAAATTCTTGTAAAATGGTAAAGACTTATACAGTGCGTATACACTATTTCATTTCTTAATATGTTCTGTACTCATTGTGTATACATTTTGTCATTTCTTGATATGTTCTGTACTCAGTGCATATGCACTCTATTTCATTTCTTAGTATGTTCTGCGCATATCAATAATGTATGTACTCTGTGACTGTAGACTTAGTAACTAAATAGATTATAAAAAAAATTTGTTGCTCATGGCAAGTCCAATTGACTCACCATCGCTGCCAAATTTTTGCACCCCCCCCCCCCCCCCCGCCAGTGAGGGTTATGTAAGAGGTCCATGATTAAGGAATTTGTTGTTAGCGCACTTGAGCAGATGTAATTTCGATGGATTGCTCACGCGCTGCCTGCAATATGTAAGCTATAAGAGAATCTCAGACCAAAGAGCAGTGTTGTATGCAGTAGGAACTGTGTGGTAGTTGGAGTAAGTAGTTGCTAGCGAGCAGTCTGGAGTGTGAAGTTGGCTCGGCTGGTCGTGTGGAGCGATGACAGAGCCTGAGCGTTGTAGGATAAGGTAAAAGCAGCCTCGCGCATATGTAGTATTGTTATATTAAGTCCCATGTAAATGTTTTAAAAAACATCGCTTAGTAACAATGTTTCTCATAAAAAGTAACTTTTGACAATCATTCATTTCAATTTAAAGAATTTAATAATTTCTCCAATCCTTGGTCATCCTGATTATTGAAAAGAAAAATCACTTGTTTCTTTATATACGTGACAAATCTATCGGGCAGCATTGCACAGAGCTGCGCCAGAAAAATTTATTATAGGAGCAGATATATATGCGTTATCCGGTGACCTTATTGAGGTAAGAATTTTCATTTTTTATTCAGGATGATCTTTCAGGGCCACGACGTAGCACTGCTGACGCCCTAAATTTACCAGTTTAAATTCACAGTCATTATTGAAAGGTTATAAGTGAGCGACAATTTTCTTATCGACAAATTAGTCACATTATATTATTGATAGGTTACGCAATTTATTTTGTTTGGACGTTACACTGAATGTGAACGACATAATTATATTTTTTACTGTTGAGAGGTTTAGGAATTTTTCTGTTTTGAGGTTACACTAAATGTGAATGTTATTCATAATATTTTTTATATTGTGGGGAGGTTACAATATTCTTTACCTTTCACACTGCTGGAAGCATGATGCCTGTAGCAACTTCTACTCTTTTTCCTAATTTTTTGGTGGCTTCTCACCATCTTTACCTGAAACAAGCGAAGAAACGATTAACAACGCCTGACAGTGTGGTTGGTCTGGAGAGAAAGGGAGCTGACTACAGGATCTTCAGTCCCTTTTTCCGCGTTCAAACAGGTCGCATAGTAAAAACATTCCCTAAAAGAGTCTGGGAAGTTCTGGTTCTGAGCACTATGGAACATAACATCTGTGGTCATCAGTCCCTTAGAACATAGAACTATTTAAACCTAACAAACTTAAGGACATCACACACATCCATGCCCGAGGCCGGATTCGAACCTGCGACCGTAGCAGTCGCGCGGTTCCGGACTGCGCGCCTAGAACCGCTAGACCACCGCAGTCTGGGAAGTAAAAATGGTGGTAAACTATCTGGGAAATCCACTGAAAGAGAAAACGAAAGTGGCAAGACAAAAGGGAAGAACGTACACTAAAAGGAAAAAAGTGGTAGAAGGTATTAAAAGAGTATAGCAGATGGCATGGGCTGGCTGATCGCAAGAAGAAAAAAAGGATGACCATAGTGTAAGTACATCCATTTACTTAGTCATTCATGGGCACTACACTGACCGCCAGCTTAATTTCACAAGTGTTTTATCCTGTGTCCTATCACATTAATGCCATTTCCCAATAGCAATAAGATGTACAGTACAAAGACATCGACAGGGGCTTGGGTGAGTATGGTGCGCTGAGCACTATTAAAGAGTTTTTAAGTGTGCAAATGACATGCAGAAAGGCTCTGACACGTAGACTTGACACAATGGCTTGGTTTTATTTAATTTTTATCGTTAATGATGTATAGAAAGTTTTCACATGTATGCCACACATAATGGCCCAATTCAGTTTTTAATTGTTATATTAAGCCCCTAAGATTGTGTATTATGACCTCACAGTGAATAAACAAGAGATTCTGTGCACTGTAAGACACATAACACAGTGTTTCATATGAGAGTTGAATCCTTTGTGTTTACGAAAACCCCGCTTCCGAAGTGTATTTTCTGACGTTCAGGTGCTGTGCTCATTTAAAATTCAGCTTTCTCGCCAAACCCTGCTTCATTTCGTAAATGTATTCAGATTAGTTCTCTTAAAAATGTTTCTTTGCAATTTTTAACGTCAATTTTGTTAAAGTGCAAAATTTTAATTGTTTTACTGTAATTGTCTGTATATATTCTCTTGTAATTCTTGTCATTCAAATCCAAGATGATGGAAATACAGCGTTGGTGACGGACAGCAGTGTTGTCTTCAATTGTTTACATTTGGTGGAATCCATATTGTCTCTTTCGTGTTGTGCTATTCAATTTTCATTGCCGCCAGTGACAATTGACTGTTTTAGTAACTCAGAGAGAGACACCCCGTGTGAGTAGTACAGTAGTGTATTTAAAAATATTACCATTGGGTCTATCGCGAAATCTTTGGTTGCAAACATGGCAGAAGACAAGCGAGTGGATAATTCTGCAGATGAACTTTCCGAAACAAACGCGGGTACATACAAGCTCCGCTCGCGTGTAATTTCTAATAGCCCGGAGTCCCGGCAACGCGTGTTAAATATTGAGGACCAGGAGCGAGAGCTAAGATTCGTACAAACGTCGCAGATGAGTCAATTGGATAAACTTGACATGTGTATTGAAATGTGGCAGAGAGATAAAGGGGAACGGGAAGAGGAAAAACAAGGGAGAAAAACGCAAACGTGATGAAAAGGAGGGGGAGCCCAACGAGAAACAAGCCTTGTTATTCTCCAATTTGAAATCGGACATGGAAAATAAATTTGATTCTGTGGCAAGTAACTTAAGGGCAGACGTACAAACTAAACTTGACTCAATGAACAATAATTTGAAAGCCGAATTAAAAGCGAGTATTGGTAGACTCGGATCACAAATGGTTACACCAACGGCAGAAATCGAATCAGTAAAGGGTAATAGGAAAACCAAATTTGGTACAGTGAAAAGCAAGATAGATTCGGTAAAGGACACACTAAAAGAAGGTCTCAAACATGAAGTAAATGCGGTTAAAACCGACTTAGGTGCGCAAATATATAGTAACATTTCCACGGTAGCAGACCAAATTGTGACGTTGGAAAATGCCATAAAATCAATCGCCGACCAACTTCAGTTCAAGTAACCGCATGCCAGTCCGAGGCGGCGAAGACATTGAAAAAGTACGAAGAAGTGTCTGGGAAGGTCAACAAACTTGAAGGCAATATCAAGAAAATAGGCGATAAAATTATAGAATTGTCAGATGACATGACTAAGTTGAATATTGCAAGTAAAATAAAGCATGGCTTAGACACGTACACCACAGAACTGAATAAAAGATACGAAGATTGGGTGGAGACCCAAGACAGAGAGATTTCCGACAAGGTAACGAACGAGCTCAAAGGCGCCGAAAAATCAGCCACATTAGAAGTCTTAGCTGCTCCCGGAACTTCAGGAGACACAGTCTGTAGCGAGTTAGGGCAGAATCGACGTGTCTTCATGAGAGATTTACCAGGGTAGAAATGCAGACTTGACTGTCAAATTGAGACATTGCAAGACAGCTTAAATGATCTCCAAAACAATGACGCGCAGAGCGAATCCCTAAACGAATTACTAACCGTAAATAACTCGCCAGAATATTTCGACCGCCAGCAACAAGCTTGGCACGATCAGTACCGAAGCAGGACTACCAACCTTCACAGCCGGAACAAATCACTCAAGAATCGCTCGCGAATCTATTGAAGGAAGAGCGATTATTGAAGCATAGAGTCAAACATTCATATTAGAGATACGAAACATTCACCCTGTAGTATTTTTAAAAGCATTTTCTGGTGTATTCCTAGAAAGGTGGTCGGATCGCCAACGCAAACAGTTTGTTATCGGATTCCTTCAAGGAGAAAATGAGTTATGAGAAACGGAGATGCTTGATAGATGTCATACCTATGCCGAATTCGAACACCAATTTTTGCGTAAGTTTTGGAGCACAGGAGTACAACACAGACTACGAAAAGAAGTCTATAATGCCGAACCATTTCATGCCAAATTTGGGAGTCTAACGAGGTATTTCGAGAAGTACTTGAAGAAGCTTCCCTATTGGGATGCACCAATCGCCACCAAAGATGTAATAATGGTTCTCAAATCTAAATTGCCTGTATCGACAAGGGAAAAATTGGTAAACTTTTCGGATGACGACCGGGAGATGTTCTTATCCGTGTTGGACAGTTTAGATCTCAACCGTGAAGACGCGCGTGTTCAGAACAACCACAATTACGGATATCAAACGCCAAGCGCACCGGCCGCCGACATCCACGGAAGCGCGCGGGAACAGTCAGGGTAGCCAACAGGGAAACTCGAACTGGCTGCCAAGCGCCGGAAAGAATAATGGCAACTATAAGAATGGAAACCAGCGGAACAGACGTAACAATAATTACGAAAAAATGGGTCAAATGGCTCTGAGCACTATGGGACTTAACTGCTGTGGTCACCAGTCCCCGAGAACTTAGAACCACTTAAACCTAACTACCCTAAGGACATCACACACATCCATGCCCGAGGCAGGATTCTAACCTGCGACCGTAGCGGTCACGCGGTTCCAGACTGTAGCGCCTAGAACCACTCGGCCACTCCGGCCGGCAACAATAATTACAGACACAACCCCATTTATAATGACAATCAGAAAAACTATGGCAATGGCTACAAACGAAATAGACACGGCAACGGTTACGAACGTAACAACTACGGTGGGAACCAATACGGCGAACAAAACGATGGAGGCTACCAAAATGGGTCGCGAAATTATAACTATTTTCCGCAGCAGAACCATGTTGTGCAATACTAACAAAATGCGCCACCACAGGAAGCAACGAATGCAAATAATCAGCAGCAGTTCGAACAAAATCACAAGCTCCGTGGAACATACCATCCGCCCATATTCTACACAAAAGTCAGTCCGATGCCGGACTTTAATTTTACCAACCAACCGGAATTAGTACCAGCGGGAACATGGTATCCAAGCTCTACCTGGACGATAACTAAAGACAATAGCACCAGCGCTGCATCAAACGGTAGTAGCTCAGCCCAAATGAGAGCGGAAAACTAAAAGCAGCTAGTCCAGGCCTCCGTGGGTTGGCTGCGGAATGCGCAGGAGAGCAACTTCATGTCGGAGTCAATAAATCTCATACGCTATGATCAGAACTCAGATATACGTGAAGAATTAATCGGGGAAAAGGTGACTAAACCAAAAGAAGGCTTATGGGAAGACCGAGTACAAGCTTCTGCGTAGATACAGGGTTATTACAAATGATTGAAGCGATTTCACATCTCTACAATAACTTTATTATTTGAGATATTTTCACAATGCTTTGCACACACATACAAAAACTCAAAAAGTTTTTTTAGGCATTCACAAATGTTCGATATGTGCCCCTTTAGTGATTCGGCAGACATCAAGCCGATAATCAAGTTCCTCCCACACTCGGCGCAACATGTCCCCATCAATGAGTTCGAAAGCATCGTTGATGCGAGCTCGCAGTTCTGGCACGTTTCTTGGTAGAGGAGGTTTAAACACCGAATCTTTCACATAACCCCACAGAAAGAAATCGCATGGGGTTAAGTCGGGAGAGCGTGGAGGCCATGACATGAATTGCTGATCATGATCTCCACCACGACCGATCCATCGGTTTTCCAATCTCCTGTTTAAGAAATGCCGAACATCATGATGGAAGTGCGGTGGAGCACCATCCTGTTGAAAGATGAAGTCGGCGCTGTCGGTCTCCAGTTGTGGCATGAGCCAATTTTCCAGCATGTCCAGATACAAGTGTCCTGTAACTTTTTTTCTCAGAAGAAAAAGGGGCCGTAAACTTTAAACCGTGAGATTGCACAAAACACGTTAACTTTTGGTGGATTGCGAATTTGCTGCACGAATGCGTGAGGATTCTCTACCGCCCAGATTCGCACATTGTGTCTGTTCATTTTACCATTAAGAAAAAATGTTGCTTCATCACTGAAAACAAGTTTCGCACTGAACGCATCCTCTTCCATGAGCTGTTGCAACCGCGCCGAAAATTCAAAGCGTTTGACTTTGTCATCGGGTGTCAGGGCTTGTAGCAATTGTAAACGGTAAGGCTTCTGCTTTAGCATTTTCCGTAAGATTTTCCAAACCGTCGGCTGTGGTACGTTTAGCTCCCTGCTTGCTTTATTCGTCGACTTTCGCGGGCTACGCGTGAAACTTGCCCGCAAGCGTTCAACCGTTTTTTCGCTCACTGCAGGCCGACCTGTTGATTTCCCCTTACAGAGGCATCCAGAAGCTTTAAACTGCGCATACCATCGCCGAATGGAGTTAGCAGTTGGTGGATCTTTGTTGAACTTCGTCCTGAAGTGTCGTTGCACTGTTATGACTGACTGATGTAAGTGCATTTCAAGCACGACATACACTTTCTCGGCTCCTGTCGCCATTTAGTCTCACTGCGCTCTCGAGTGCTCTGGCGGCAGAAACCTGAAGTGCGGCTTCAGCCGAACAAAACTTTATGAGTTTTTCTACGTATCTGTAGTGTGTCGTGACCATATGCCAATGAATGGAGCTACAGTGAATTTATGAAATCGCTTCAATCATTTGTAATAGCCCTGTATATATCGCTGATTTACCCATCATTACGATTATTGATACAGGTGCGAACGCGAATGCAATGTCGTGGTGTGTTTTCAGAAAAGTATCTGCCTTAATCAAAGTACCCTCTTTACCTGTTCAAGGCAGTAGAGTCACCGGTGCTATCGGTACCATGATTCAAAGAGTAAACCTTCAAACCCAAATACCAGTCCGAATACAATCAGTGACAATCGCATGTGTGTTTTCAGTTGTGAAAAATCTATCCGTTCCTTGCATACTTGGTATGGAGTTTCTCTGAAAGACAAGAGCAGTAATTGATAATTATAACGGTACATGCAAGTTAACAGTCAACGAGAAAGCAATTATGGTTAAACTTTTGCGTGACAAGATAAGGGCAGCAGATGGACAATGTCATGTTTTGATGGGTCGACTTTACCGGTAGGGTAAAGAACGCAACGATCACCTCTTGCATTTCAGCCAACATATTGCCGATTGTGACGAAGACGAGCAAATACCGGCTTAAGAAGAAATAATCCAGAAAACCATCGAATCACGTGAACTAACAGACGCCCAATAGCAAGACTTATTCCATCTTTTAATGAGATATTCAAGCGTATTTTCTACCAAGCCAGGGATAATAAGAGGCTTTGAGTTCGACATGATACATATTGCAAGACCACATATGCGGTTCCGCAATCCAAGAAGGCAGCCGTCAGAGACGAAATAAGAAAAATGATCAAGTGGAATTTGTAACCCCGTTCGAGCAGATAATGAACAACCTACCCCACGTGTCAACCGGTTACAGGCCAGCAGAACTAATGTCGAATCAAAGGGAAAGCAACCAGTGGATCGATCCGATACCTGAAATTCAGAGTGATGAAGAATAACTCGATGATAAACTCAGTCACGCCATGATTTCACTTACTGTTCATGGAATATCAGAAAGAGAGCACACGATAAAAAGATCGGGAAAGTGGTAGACCTACAAAATTAATGAAAAAGTATTAGTGAAGACACATTACAAACCATCATTATTGTACCGTCTAAACAAAAAGTGGAGATACTTGTACGAGGGTCCGTACATAATTTTGCGCAAGCCGCACATTGGTTGCTATCTGATAGCCGATCCCGTGTCTGGAAGAATAAAGAGTCACGACCAAATTTACAGGACAAATTATCGGATTAGTTTTAAGTTAGTTATAAAGAAGATGAAGTCCTATGCGACTGATGGCCATGGATGGCGATTTATATTGGCGTTTTATTTGAATACAAAGGAAGGACGTAGCCGGTGAGCCGACTTCCGACATTCTACATGATGAATTTTGTTAGATGTAAGACGAAGATAATTATACCCGAGAAACAGACGGCGCGACACGATGGAGAGACAACAATTATTCGTAACAACCGGATGTAACGACAGATACAGACGCGCGGATGATGAAAGGAACTCCAACGGCAAGTGGGATAATGAACCACGTGGACTGAGTGGTAAGAAGAAAAACAAGGCAACGTACGACGCGACCCTGACGGCAAACACGCTCGGAATTTATCAGTCATTTGTCACTTGACACGCCCAGCTTAAATATTTACGATCGTCGCGGGAAGCGAATACTACACAGCGCAGGATGACGGGATAATGCGACCACGCCTATTCAAAATGAAAGTTTCCAAATATAAATATATGATCAAGCTACTAGAATATTGAAGTGTTACAAGAAAGAAGACCTAAGTCTGTTGCTATTTATCAAGAAGTGTACAACCAATACAGAGGAGTGATACGTGAGTCTACGAATTTAAATCTGTACTGTTCTACTATTAGAAGCCAAATGTAAATACCACCACCCACGAGGAGGCAACCTGATATGGACTTTATATATGAAGATAGTAACTGCTCTCGAAAGAACAGATACCATTGATGACCGTACAGCTTCTCTAGAATAAATGATAATTAATTGAAACCCTTATTACCGACATGTAAGCAGGAGATCCCGGGTTTGAGTACCGGTCTGAGCACACATCCCCATCGAGGTATGTCAACAACACCTGTCGGCAGCTGAAGGTTTCAGTTAATTAATATTTATTCTAGAGAAGCTGTACGGTCATCATGGTATCTGTTCTTTCAAGCGTAGTTACTATCTTCATATATAGTTAAAGGCTACCCGGCCATTGACCTTCGTCTGTGCGAATGCGCACAGGTTGCCCGAACTCTTACGGGAATCGTCACCTTAGTTTGCACAAGTAATGAGTGGATGGGCAAATATCTATTAGGTGCATTAAAATATGTAGATTGTGGACAGTTGGGAATTTGGATCTCACGGGAAGCGTGCAAGGGATAAGTCCCTGCAGTCGTGCTGTTGATCTGTGTCCTCGGTGACTCAGATGGATAGAGCGTCTTCCATGTAAGCTGAAGGTCCCGGTCGGAGCACACATTTTCAGTCTCGAGATGACTGGGTGTTGTTGTGTTGTCTTCATCATCATCATTGCCGGCACGGTAGCTCAGCGTGTTCGGTCAGAGGGCTGCGTGTTCTCTGTAATAAAAAAACTGAGTCGAAGAATCAACGATCAACTTGAATGGATGTCTTGTGACATCCACCCAGACCATACGAAACGAGCTATATCGAACAAAATGAAAAAAAAAGATGGATAGAGCGTCTGTCATGTAAGCTGGAGGTCCCGGGTTCGAGTCCCGATCCCATTTTCAGCTGTCCCTATCGAGGTATGTCAATAACAATTGTCGGCAGCTGAGGGTTTCAATTAATTATCATTGATATGGACATTGTAAGTAAACTGTAAATAAATAGAGAACAGTATTAGAGGTAAATTTAGAAGTAATTTGATTTCATTGATACTTTTTATGTGGCAGAAATCTCACCGAAATTTTTTTGTGTTCAAGATTTCAAGGAAATTCAACATTTTCTTCTCACTGTATATATATATATATATATATATATATATATATATATATATATATATATGAATTCCTACCTATCCTATTCCCATCCTAAGTGAGCATCAGTAGTTGAATGGAGGACATGTAAACGGAATGTGAACACACACTGGATAGAAAGGATTGTAACACTTAGTGACTCTGCGCATCTTCTAAATTTCTTTTAACCCTTTCAATAATTTTCGTTCCGCAATCGCGTATTTTGTGATAGGATTTTACTGCGAATAGTCAGTTATCGGTCATTTGTCTTCTTTATTACATTCATCGACGGGAACACGTGAAATTGAAAATGCGAATGCCGTGACAGTTCAAGTTGGATAAAGTCACGTTCTCGCTGTAGCGAGTAGGCAATTCATCTGTTGGCACACAATTCTCTCTAATGCACAATCAATGAAAGTAAATGGTTTAAAAATCATGAACAAGAATTCAGAAATCTGTAAAAACCCTATTCATATTAAAGAGTATCTTTGAGACAAAATTCAAAATTAAAATTACCCTGAAAGTGAAACCGAATGGCTATACCGACACCAAAGGAACTGACTAGTAAATAAACTGTACATACTAGTGATTAAGCAAACATTGTAAGTAGTAGCAATTTTTCTTCGTAAATTGAAACGAACAAAATATGGACATGTGCACTGTTCATGTCAATCAACGAGTGACATAATTATAAACTTGTTTTTTACTCATGTGAATCGGAAGTGACTAAGTTCATGTGTATAATAACCGATTAACACAAATCATCACAATACACGTTAGACAGTGAGAATTGTAACCAGTGCTACGAATTTTCACTCCAGCGTGGATGCTGAAAATTTTAAATGTACTTACCTGCAGGCGAGTCTTGCAACTTGCACACGACGAACCACACCAACGATCCAAGGACCACAAAGTGAAGTTCGCCCTGTAGTGAGCTTCGCAGACGCGTCGAACACACTCACGATGCAGTCAAGTAATGAGTTATCAACGAAAAGACAATACCTTGAAAGCAGCTTAGCTAACCCGCGCGTACCGGCGACAACCGCCAAGCGTGTGCTGCGCGCAAACGGCTAGGCAAGTTACGGCAACAGTGGCGTGTATCGCCTCTGACAATGCTAGCTGATTGACTTTAACAGCGGCGTGCCCTGCGGCAATTCAAAACACGTACATGGACATTTCTCCGAAAATAGAAACCTGTGTAACAATAAATGAATCCAAATTGAGGACTTATGACATGTACCGAGTGTACACTAAACACCAACAGTGGTACAGTCATTTCGGAGCAAAATTAAGATATTACTCAACAAAGTATAAATGAAGTGACCGAGTACTCACGCTAGCTTTTGTAAATCTGATGTTCACATCTTTATCCTTTACCCTATTAGTGATGTAAGCTTAGTGTTAAGCAGAAGCTAGCTCATGTCTTCTTTGTTGTATCATTACCACAAAAAAAGCACCAAAACGAATACGTATCACGGACATTTATCTACATGGACGGGCATTTAACATAATGAGACTCCAGCTTCGCAACGTCCTTGTCTTGCCCACCCAATCATGCCAAGATATGGTGAGACAAGACCACAAACTACTATCGACAACCCACAGCGAAGAACGTCAAAGTGTTTTGTGTTCGTGTGCAACATGAAAGTTTATTCGTGTATACTTAAGCGATAAGCAAACGCCGTGCAATTCGCACATAAAAAAAACTCTACGAAAGAGACAAAACCCCTGAACTAACTAAAACATAGTACAAATGTACAGACAATGATTAGTGTATAAGCCATCTACCTTAGATTTTCATGTTAGATTATAAGTTTCTCTCTTTTCAGCAGGACTGAATTTATTGAATTTAAGAATATGAAAGTTAGATCAATGTGTTGTACACTTATTTTTCAAGGAATGGGGGTCACCACCTGTCCATTGACAGACGAACACAAATGACCGTGGCACCTACCACAATGAACTGAATCATGATAGTGCGAAAACAGTGGCATAAACATTTCTATACACATATTTCATAAATATTATGGATATTATGATGTATATATTATGTTAATTAATTTAAGAGTGTAATTGTGACAATTCACATGAATGCATGTACTGTGTGCAACTACATCATCACTGGAATTACGTGTGGATCACGAGAATCCAGTAGGAGTTCTCCACACGAGAGGCGATGAGATGTATTTTCAGACCGCCACATACTTGTCACATAAAACACTGACTGAGTAATGAAAGAGGTCAACAGCCATTTATTTGTCAATGTATAATATTTAACTACGCATTGTAATGATGAATTTTGGCGATTTACAAGGAGAAATGAATCCAGCGCCACTGACGCGCCTAAGAAACTATAGACTAATTCAGCCGGCATGTAAAAACATCGATATTAAAGACACACTCTGAAGACGTTTTAATATTAAAAAAAAAAGAACAAGCGCGCAACCCATAGTCCACTGACGGACGATATCACTATCTTTTTATCTCCTGTATAATACGGACGCACCATTACATAGGCGTCATTATAAGATTTGTAATTTGTTTAAATCTACAGAGATACACTGTTATTTTGTTGCATGTGAGACTAGTATGTGTGAAAAACGCAGAGTGGTTAATGAATGAACATTTCTACGTGATTTCTAAACTTTTGAAACCACTCAGGCTTTGTCATTGTTATTGACGTAAGAGTTAACATGTTATATGTGTTTTAAATCCAAGCTCGTAATTATAGTGTCAATTACTCTACATTTGTGTTTGCTTTGGTTGTTGGACAACCTTAATTATTTGCTTTCTATGTGCCAAGTTTTTTGTTTTTTGTTTTTTTTTTTTATTTTTAACCACAAGGCCAACCCTGTCCAACGTGTCATTGTGTGGACAGAACAGTCGAGGTCGACGTTAACATACTACTTATATTCCTCCCTTGTAATATTCTTCAAACTCAGTTTTAAACTGGTCGTTAGGTCAGAAAAAATAATCTTCAGATCAGTGTAAAGTCCTTAGCACCCCAGTAATTTGACGTGAACAATAAAGATAGACTTTCCATGTCAATTATATTCGTCAGTTGATGTACCATATCTGTTTTCATCGAGGCACAAATTGGCCTTTTCAGTTCGACTCATGCAAAGAACCCATTTTAGTCAATTTAATCTATTTTTGCAACCAACTATACAAGGAAGTAGGTACACATGGAGACAAAAACAACGATTCGTGCCAAGTCCATCGTGCATTGAAAAATCGTCAATGTAGAGTAACAAGAAGGTAAAATGACCTTGAGTTTCTGGCATTTTCTTTAAAATTTTTATGGCTATTTTGGTAAGTAGGAGGTGATTCCCACGCCATCCTCTTGAATTAACCTTGGGTATTGAGTAAATTTTATGTTACTCATGTGATTAAAGCCCTAGTGTGTAATTGATTGTTGTGTGCTAAGTCGGAAGCTAATCAGCTGTTGCTACGTTGCGAGGAGGTCCAACAGATGTTTGTAAGACTTCTATGGCTTCATGCGGTCCTCACGTTCCGATTTACTTTTCTGCTCTCATCTTTTTCGTATCGTTCCCAGGCTGTTGCTCTCATTCACAGCGTTATACGACCATGACTCTACCCGAAAGTATTTCATTGGACGTCCAATGTTCAAAAGTAACAGCAGCAGTATCGCGAGCTCCAAAAGCAACCATAATAAAACCACTGATGGCGGCAGTACACGTACCTATTAAGATCCACAGCACTCTCTACTAGCTGATGAGGTAGAATTGCCTCTGGATCATAATTGTAAGTATGTGCATAAGAGCAGTACATCCCCTTTGTCTACTAAACGGCAGCTTCCTTTAAATGTGGGCAAATGAAATATAAAGCTTACAGGCAACAGGAAGTAGCAACAGCATCCGATTACAAAATCAGTGGTGACCTTTTGAAACCCTTAATGTCGTTTAAATACCTACGAACCGATACAAAACATGATGCCTATAGTAGATCATGGGGATAAAGTTTATTCGGAAATTTCTGGGAAATTGCGATGTACCTATTAAACAAGACACTAATGCGACCTGTTCTGCAGCGATGATCCAGTGTTTGTAGTTCATCTACATCTACATCTACATGACTACTCTGCAATTCACATTTCAGTGCTTGGCAGAGGGTTCGTCGAACCACAATCATACTATCTCTCTACCATTCCGCTCCCGAACAGAGCGCGGGAAAAACGAACACCTAAACCTTTCTGTTCGAGCTCTGATTTCTCTTATTTTATTTTGATGATCATTCCTACCTGTGTAGGTTGGGCTCAACAAGATATTTTCGCATTCGGAAGAGAATGTTGGTGACTGAAATTTCGTAAATAGATCTCGCCGCGACGAAAAACGTCTTTGCTGTAATGAAATGGTTCAAATGGCTCCGAGCACTATGGGACTTAACATCGGAGGTCATCAGTCCCCTAGAACTTAGAACTACTTAAACTTAACTATCCTAAGGACATCACACACATCCATGCCCGAGGCAGGATTCGAACCTGCGACCGTAGCAGCCGCGCGGATCCGGACTGCAGCGCCTAGAACCGCGTTGTCACCACGGTCGGCCTATATTTACATACCATGGAATGTTACAGAACATACTTCTATTAAAATAGTAAAAAAGTACCAGAAGCCTTTAGAAAATGTAAAAGTGAATGAAAAAAATGGACGTAGCGAGAAAATAACCATCTCCACACTGCTTCGCATTCTGCGCCTCTATTCTTTACAGTAAGCTGAACTTCTGCAATATACGAACATATTTTGTATCTTACCATCTGTTGAAGATTTTATTTGTCAATATGTTATTCACAGACTCTTAATTTTAACAAATTTTACTAAGAAATTCATGACGTTTATTCGCAGTTGTCCAAGGGAATGATGACAGTGAAAATATGTTCCCGAGCGGAACTCAAACCAGAATCTCCCGCTTTATGCGAGAGATCGGCTAACGGCTTTGGCTATCCATGGACGACTCAGGGCAAGACCCAAAGTTCCGTATGTCATCGTTCCTGCTTCAGAAGAACAATGTTCTTCTTAATAAAAGTGGCATTGCAATATCATATTTAACAAGAACAATGCGTTTCTGAAGGATTTCAGTGTGCCATTGAAATCAGACACTTCGATCATACACAAGTTGTCTTGTATCCCGCCTGGAAGGCGGCGATTGGGTCTGTTCCTGTAACTCAAAGGTAGGCCGAATGTAGGAAGCTAGTAGCAGCAGGTGTGGTAGAACTCTCGCTACTGCAATTAAAAGTGGTTTTACTATATCACAACACAACAACTTGAATACATGAATTGTAACTTAACTTTGGCTGAGATGAGCACGTAGGTGCGAAGCCGTACAAGTTTAACGCTAACAGCTACTAGTAGCTGGACAAACTATCATTGAAAAAACTGAAGTAACAAAGTCTGTAATGGCTAGTCACCTATTACGTAGAAACAATGTTACTAGGTTGTCTCCTCGGAATCAAATGGGTAGAATCTGGAGCGGCGCTCGTAGAGCTGCACAGCGCCGGCTTGAGGGCGCTGTCGTCGGTGTCGTGTTGTCGTGTCAACCTGACAATTCGTACCTACGCTGTGGCATCGTAGCACAAGTTGTAATACGAAAATTCCTTAAATACCAATATGACGTTTCCCATAAGTTTATTACAACAGATCGCTCCAATAAAGTTGCGTTTTCGAGAGGTCCTCAACGTGTTGGTGCTACGAAACGGTACGTATTGCTATAAGACAAGTTATTATACACCATAAAATCCACCAAATATGAGCTTCGAAATGGCTCTGAGCACTATGGGACTCTACTTCTGCGGTCATCAGTCCCCTAGAATTTAGAACTACTTAAACCTAACTAACCTAAGGACATCACACACATCCATGCCCGTGGCAGGATTCGAACCTGCGACCGTAGCGGTCTCGCGGTTCCAGACTGTAGCGCCTAGAACCGCACGGCCACTCCGGCCGGCTATGAGCTTCAACTTAAAACGATCAGATCCAAGATGACCTGCATGTGACGTAGTTGTCATTCTACCATCTCACTGATCAATGTTCAAATGAGCGTTCAGAATGTCTCACACACTTGATATTGTTTTGCACGATCGGAACGATTACAAACCGAAAAAGTTTTCGTGCTATGAAATGAGCACCACTGAACGCTTAGCTTAATGCTGAACTTCATCATGTCTTTGCTGACAGTTGAATTGAATTTCTTTTTTTTGTGATGATAGCGGGTGCTGCCATTAGTGGCACCTTTTTTGTTTCCGGCTCAACGTGATGCCCTAAGTTTCGGCACATGTAACGGTGTGTGAGAAAGGGCCTCAAACTGCTCCAACAGTTCAGAGGAAATACGAGGGTTGTTTTTTAAGTAAGGGCCGTTTTTATTTTAAAAAAAAACATACAAATACTTTTGTAAAAAAACTTTTATTTTCTGATTATACACACTTTTACCTATTTTTCTACATAGTTGCCTTGTATATTTAAGCACTTGTCATACCGTACAACTACGTTTTTAATTCCCTCTTCAAAGAATTCGGCCGCCTGCTCCGACAGCCAAGAGTTCACGGCCGCTTTCACTTCATCGTCGTCATTGAAGCGCTTCCCGCGAAGATGGTGTTTCAGGTACCGGAAAAGGTGAAAATCGCTAGGAGCAAGGTCAGGGCTGTATGGTGCATGGTCCAAAACTTCCCAGCCAAAAGAATCAATCAAATCCCGAGTCTTTTGATTGGTGTGAGGCCTAGCGTTATCGTGCAGGAGCAAAACTCCTTTTGTCAGCATGCCGCGCCTTTTGTTTTGAATTGCTCTGCGGAGCTTCTTTAGAGTTGCACAGTAGACATCTGAGTTGATTGTCGTTCCTCGTGGCATAAAGTCCACTAGCAAAACACCGCGCTGGTCCCAGAACACAGTTGCCATAATCTTGCGCTTTGACAGCGTCTGTTTGGCTTTGACCTTGACGGGTGAGGTTGTGTGTCGGCATTCCATCGATTGCTTTCGGGAATGACATGGGATACCCATGTTTCATCTCCAGTGACAATTTGACTCAACATGTCATCCCCTTCTTGCTCGTAACGAATCAAAAAGTACAATGAAGTGGCAAATCTCTTCCCTTTGTGGTCCTCTGTGAGGAGTCTGGGTACCCACCGAGAGCACAGTTTCTTAAAGTTTAGGTTTTCAGACACAATTTTGTACAAAACCGATCTTGAAACTTGTGGAAATTCCAAAGAAAGAGTGGAAATTGTGAATCTTCTGTCCTCACGAATCTTTGTTTCGACTGCAGCCACCAAATCATCAGTGATCACAGAGGGCCGGTCTGAGCGTTCTTCGTCATGGACGTTCTGACGGCCATTTTTAAACTCTCTAACCCATTGACGCACTTTACCTTCACTCATTGCATTCAAGCCATAAACTTCTGTTAACTGACGATGAATTTCTGCAGCTGATAGGCTTCTCGCGGTCTAAAAACGTATCACTGACCGTATCTCACACGCAGCGGGCGATTCAATAACCGTAAACATTATAAAGTGGCACAGCGATGCGTACACGTCAGCTACAGAGCTGCAACTTGCATCAGTGTGAACGGGAAGGATGCCGGCAAGTGGCGCGTTGGCTTGTTGCGGCGTCCGCGCGAACTACGGGACTATACGCGCGAACGGTCCTTACTTAAAAAAAAACCCTCGTAGCTTCTTTTTGAATACTGAGCTCTATTGTGAGAATTTGCTGATCCCATCTTGAGCATAACTTTGAATATCCAGCAGCCTCAGTGATTGCACACGCTTACCGATAGCTGTAGACTCAATTGTCGAGTTCTGATCCACAAGCGGGGTGCACTGAGCCCTTGTGAGGCAAACTGAGAAGCTACTTGGTTGAGAAGTAGTGGCTCCGGTCTCGTAAACTGACGTACGGCCGGCAGAGCGGTGTGCTGACCACGTGCTCCTCCGTATTCGCATACAGTGACGGCTGTTGCCTGATGATGATATGGCGGCCGGTCGGCAACGTTGGGCCTTCGTGGCCTGTTCGGGCGGAGTTCAGTTTAGTTTTTAGTCTGCACTGGTAACGGCATCAGCGCGATTCAAGCTAGCGGCCGTGAAACGACGTCACGAACGTGGCCCATCATGGAGCTCTTTTACTACACTTCCTGACGATTTAATTGTCTTCACCCATCGCCTGACAGCACTCCTATCGCCTGCATCATTACTATACACTACAAAAAAAACTTTGGTGATGTTCACCTCCGTTTGTTTTTTCCTCAAGAAAGATCTCAGTTAGAGCATGCTACTTGTAACGACTGTCTTGTGTATATGCAATTTTCACTGTCCACTACTGCTCTGCCATCTGGCGGAATGAGCAAGAGAAACACCAAATTGCAGGCACGTAAAAGGACAGTTTCCTATACACATTAACGACTGCATAAAACAAAGCGGGACATTGTTTATTGAATCATTGTGTGCTGTCAGATTTACTTGATGAGAACTACAAACACTGGAGCATCGCTGCAGAACAGGTCGCGTTAGTGTCTTGTTTAATAGGTACACCGCATTTTCCCAGAAATTTCCGAATAAACTTTATCCCCATGATCTACTATAGGCATCATGTTTTGTATCGGTTATTAGGTATTTAAACGACATTAAGGGTTTCAAAAGGTCACCACTGATTTTGTAATCGGATGCTGTTGCTACTTCCTGTTGCCTGTAAGCTTTATATTTCATTTGCCCACATTTAAAGGAAGCTGCCGTTTAGTAGACAAAGGGGATGTACTGCTCTTATGCACATACTTACAATTATGATCCAGAGGCAATTCTACCTCATCAGCTAGTAGAGAGTGCTGTGGACCTTAATAGGTACGTGTACTGCCGCCATCAGTGGTTTTATTATGGTTGCTTTTGGAGCTCGCGATACTGCTGCTGTTACTTTTGAACATTGGACGTCCAATGAAATACTTTCGGGTAGAGTCATGGTCGTATAATGCTGTGAATGAGAGCAACAGCCTGGGAACGATACGAAAGAGATGAGAGCAGAAAAGTAAATCGGAACGTGAGGACCGTATGAAGCCATAGAAGTCTTACAAACATCTATTGAACCTCCTCGCAACGTAGCAACAGCTGATTAGCTTCCGACTTAGCACACAACAATTAATTACACACTAGGGCTTTAATCACATGAGTAACATAAAATTTACTCAATACCCAAGGTTAATTAAAGAGGATGACATGGGAATCACCCCCTACTTACCAAAATAGCCATAAAAATTTTAAAGAAAACGCCAGAAACTCAAGGTTATTTTACCTTCTTGTTACTCTACATTGACGATTTTTCAGTGAACGATGGACTTGGCACGAATCGTTGTTTTTGTCTCTATGTGTACTTAATTCCTTGTATAGTTGGTTGCAAAAGTAGATTAAATTGACTAAAATATAAGAAGGCTCTCTCTCAGGAGTCGATGCGTTCGATTGGCTTTATGTACAAGGGAGCCTGCACTATTTGCAGTAAAATGTTTTGTACTTTCTTGTTTGAAGTCTTCTGTTTTTGTATCCTAATTACTCTGCCACTGAAAAGAAAGAGGGCTCAATGAAGAATGACCTTCAGGTTTCACTAAGAAATTAGAATGATGAAATTATTGTCCTAAGCGGAAGACTATTGTCAAATTCAGTCTCATTATTTGTAATGCCACTTCCATATGCGAATGTTTTCACTGACTCGACAAGGAAAATCCTTTTAGCCTTATAACACAGCCTTTTTTTCCTTTATTGTAATTTCAACACCTGTCCAACAGGTAGGCTGGCAGCAGCACCTTATGCTGCTCTTAGTAAACAACGAGAAAAACATATAGAAGACACAAAAGAGATTGAACAGTTTGGCGGGTAAAAAACAGTAGACACAGTAACATAAAAAACATGAAGCTGTTCACACTCGGCGAATAACCACACTACAAACTGTTGACACGACGCACAAACACTGATGATGTCGATGGCAGATGTGAACGATGGAGCGTGACGGCGAACACTAAACACAAACACAATGGCACACACACGAGAAATGGATGCCGATGATCTCCGGCGCGCGAATGTCCACGTAACGTGTGCGAGTCCGGGGACCTGCCAAGAGGGGAGGAAGGGGGAGGGGGAGGGAGAGCGGTGAGCAAGATGTCAATGGCAGAGGAGATGGTAGGAGGAGTGGAGGAATGTGGGTGGGGGAAGCCCGGGGGAGGAGTGGGGAGAAAGGGAGGAGGTAGGGAAGGGGGGGAGAAGGGAGAGAGGGTGCCCATAGGAACAAACACGGGAAGAGGGAGGTTGAATCAAAGGTGTAGATGGAGGGGAGGAGGGCATCATCAGGGAGGGGGCGCTGGCGGAAGCCACCTTGGGAGAGGGTGTGGAGAGTGGAGAGATGGAGAGCAGGTGGGACATGGAAGTACAGGCACGGCAGTGGATGGGGGCGGGAGAGGGTGGGAGAGACCAGCGGGTAAGGAGGATCGAGTTTACGGGAGGATCCGTATCCATTCAAGGAAAAGGAGGAGGTGAGGGAAGGGAATAAGGTCGTACAGGATCCGCGTGGGGGAGGGGAGACGAATGCGATAGGTAAGATGAAGAGCACAGCGTTCTAGGATCTGAAGGGATTTGTAAAAGGTAGGGAGAGCGGAGATCCAGGCAGGGTGGGCGTAGCAAAGGATAGGGCGAATGAGGGATTTATAGGTATGGTGGATGGTGGAGGGGTCCAGACCCCAAGTATGGCTGGAAAGGAGCTTGAGGAGACAGAGGCAGGAGTGTGCCTTGGCTTGGACTGTCCGGAGGTGGGGGGTCCAGGAGAGGCGACAGTCAAGGGTGACACCAAGGTACTTGAGGGTGGGGGTGAGGGCGATAGGACAGCCATAGATGGTGATGAAGAAACCGAGGAGGCGGAAGGAAGGGGTGGTTTTGCCTACAATGATCGCCTGGGTATTGGAAGGATTGACCTTAAGCAACCACTGGTTGCACCAAGCGGTGAACCGGTCAAGATGGGAGAAGGTGTTGGGAGCGCTGCAGGGTGGGGGCAAGGGCAAGGAAGGCGGTGTCATCAGCGTACTGGAGAAGGTGGATGGGGGGTGAAGGCGGCGGCATGTCCGCCGTATACAAGAGCTACAGAAGAGGAAAAATGTGTAGGAATCCGTGTCGTGGATGGTGATGTAGGAAGGACGTTGGGAAAGAAAGGAGCCAATCAGACAGACGTAATTGAGAGGAAGGGCGAAGGTTTGGAGCTTGAAGAGGAGACCGGAATGCCACACGCAGTCATAGGGTCGTTCAAGGTCAAGGAGATGAAGATAGCGGAACGATGGGAATTAAGCTGTTCGGAGAGGAGATGAGTGAGGTGAAGGAGAAGGTCATTGGAAGAGAAAGACAGCCGAAAGCCACACTGGGTAACGGGAAGGAGGTGGTGTTGGCGCAGATGCTGGTGGATGCGTCAGGTGAGGATGGATTCCTGGACCTTGCTGAAGACAGAGGTCAGGCTGACGGGACGGTAGGAGGAGACTGCAGATGGTGGTTTACTGGGTTTAGGGAACATCAGGATAAGGGAGGTTTTCCATAGGTTGGGGTAGTAGCCGGTGGATAGGACTACATTGTAGAGCCTGGCCAGAGTGGAGGGGAAAGAGGCAGGAGCTTCCTGGAGGTGGCGATAAGTGACACGATTGTGACCAGGAGCGGTGTTGCATTTCATGCGGAATGTAGTGATTAGATTCTGTGTAGTGACAGGGGCATTGAGTTCGGTGTGTGCAAAGTTGTCCAAGTACTGGAAACCAGGTGCGAGGGGAGGGACAGAAGTGTCAGTTCGATTGCGGACATCTGGGAAGAGGGAGTAATCGAACTGGGGATCGTCAGGGATGGTAAACACATCAGAGAGGTAGGAGGCAAAGTGATTGGCCTTACTAAGGTTGTCAGGGAAGGGTTGGTTGTCATGAATGAGAGGATAGTAGGGGGGGGGGGGGGGGTTGGATCCGGTAAGGCGGCGGAAGGCTGACCAGAACTTGGACGAGTTGATAGGAAGGGTAGCATTTAAACGGGTGCATGTCTGTCGCCAGTCCCGGTGTTTCTTAGCCGCGAGCAAGTTACAGATGTGTCTCTGGAGTTGCCGGTGGCGTTGTAGTGTGTCCGGGTCATGCATGCGGAGGAATGCACGGTGGAGATGGCGGGATTCACGGAGGTGGAGGAGGAGGACGGCCTGTGGGGGTAAGTTAGGACGGTGGGGGTGGATGGCAACAGAAGGGACGTGGGCCTCCACAGCCTCAGACAAGGTCTGCTGGAGAAAGGAGGCGGCATGGGTAATATCAGCAGGGTGGCGTGTAACACCTCCGATTTTTATCCCGACCTGATCTGATCGAATAGCAGCCCAATATTTATTATTAATATGACCGTGTACCTAATGGGGCTGGTAATCGGAATTGACTGCTACGGGAGTTGTTACTTTCCAGCTCGTCCTTCTCAATACTGTAATAATGAAATGTCCGGTAACAAGGAAACACCAACACAGTTTCACTAATTACGAACCTATATTCTTCTCAAAAACACAAAAGAAAAAAGGAGACAGCCACTGCCTTCGTCATACATATCTAATTACGGCTAATCTCAGCACAGGCTTCTTCATTTTCCATTATTGTCACACGCTAATCCATCACTGCATCCAACACTGCAATCCAACACTGCAATCCAAGGTGATGCCGGCGCGGTAGATGCACAACCAAATATCGGCCCTAGAAATGTCACTGATCACTTTCGTGATAATACTTCTTCACCTTCCCGGTATTATTCTAGTACAAAGGGGTCTAACCACGGCGATGGCGACTCCCTTCTTCGTTAAAGCCTTGCATTTCAACAAACACCTCCACACACCTCTACCCGCAACATGGCACTGGCACAACTCCACACTCGCTCTCGCAACACGACACAATCGATTGTTCGCCCTATCGACCTGTGCCGAGTGCAAATTTATAGTAAGGGCCTACGGACCCCTTACATCCCCGCCCTCGAAAACTTCTTTGGAGCCTCTGGCGTAAAAGAATCGGCAAGGAAATCAGATATTATTACGTCTGAACAAAACACATAGTGTAAATAATTAATGAAATTACAATTCAGCAAATAATCCCTCGACTCCGGTAGTGGGCTGCCTCTACAATAATATTCTACAAATGGTTATTACATCTCACAAACATGGCATTGTCCAAATCACAATTTTTTATCAAGCAGCAATAATCCTCTATAGTCCATATTGAATGTAACACACAACATACAATCAAAAATTATTACGTGAACACATGACATATGAGTTATTATATTACAAATTAGTTGTTACAGGTTTTGCACCCATTCTCAGGTAATCGTCGATATGAAATATGAAGTTCTAGTTACAATACATCAGAAAATACAATACAAATAAACATTCCCCTTTTTCAAATATCCGATTAACAACTAAATGTCCCAAACATGTCTTAGTAGGTTTATTCTGGTCCTTGTAGCTCTCACTCCTGACCGGACCTCATCTGGAGTGTCATTCAGTTTTCCGGTGTCTCCGCCTCTTCTATATGCACTGTGTCATTCATTCGCCTATCCCTTCATGATCTCTCGGTTCTTCACTCCTTCTCCAATCATTTCTCCATTGCCGTTCACCACCATGGTTTCTATACCTATGTCCACCACCTCTTCCTCCATAATCAGACGAATTATTAAAATGATTCCTTTGGTCACTACTTCCCTCTCGGTTTATCATTAGCTTGATTGTGTTCCTGTGATCGGACAGATTCCAACTGTTCCAGTATCTCCATCAAGGCCTCCCTATCTTTAATTAGGCTTCCGGATACAGTTTCTTGCATTCTCCGGCTCAATCTTCTTTTTATCGCTGATATCATTATGTCATCACTCAGGGGTTGTTCCAAGGTCTCATTCAATTCCCACAAATGTTCGGCAAACTCTCTCAACGTTCCTCTCCATGTATTAAGTGACTTGCGGTGTAGTAGGTCCTCAAGTGCTGCACACTGATGACTTTTGGACCAGTATTTCTTCAAGAATTCCCCTTCAAACTGATCATAACTAGTAGTCCCTTCCTTCTTCCTGACTCCCCAAGTGAAGGCCTCACCTTCCATCCTATCTATTGCAAATTGTATCTTGTCTGCGTCTTTGAAATGTGCTGGGAAAACTCCTTTTAACCATTTCATAAATATCATTGGGTGCAACCCTCCTTTCGGTTTAAACTTCTGCCCTGTATTATTCTGGACGTACAGATTATCACCGCTCATCAAGGTAACGACTCTACCTTCCCCAACGGTTAAAGTGGCATTGCTAATACGTTTATCACTTTCTTCTGTCTTGCTCTCCATTTGTTGCACTCCCTGTTGTAATTGCCTGACCTCCATTGCAACCCTCTTGTTATCCTCTTCTCGTTGCACGGCTATAGCATTTCTCAGATTGACAGCCAGTTGGTTTTGCCTATCTCCTATCCCCTTAACCGCATCATTGCATTGTTTCTGCATCTGCGTCACCTCGGCGATTCGATGATTGCAATTTGTTTCCACTTCGGTGATCCTTTCTCCCAATTCGACTTTAGTTTCTTCAATATCGTCTTCTATATTTTTTGTTAACTTTCCTTCCATCTTCTCCACGTCTCCCTGGACTTGGTCTATGCTCTTCTGCAGCTTACTCTCTCTCTCGTTGATGTCCATCTTCAGGCATTCTTGTAACTCCTGCATTTCCTTCTCCAGATTATATTCTATCTTCATTTGCGATGTTTTGATCTCTTGTGCTAGAGTTTCCTTAAATGGTTTTTCTAAGCTTTCTTTGGTTTCTTGTAAGTCTTCCTTTAATGATTTGAGGAACATTTCTTCCTTTTCTCTAGCTTCTTGTAAACCTTCCTGTAATGATTTGCGGAATATTTCTTACCTTTCTCTAGCTTCTTGTAAACCTTCCTTTATTGTTGCCTTGGTTTCCTTTAGCAAGTCTGCTAACATCGACCGTATATCCGCACCCTCTGAAACCGGCTTATATCTCGTCATTTGTCCCGGTTTCTCGGGGTAACTAGTTGAATGTGCTAATGGGCTTTCTAATGACAATCCATAATCACTGATTCCTGAATCATCTCTGTCTTCCTGTCCCATCCCTTTCCTTTCAACTACTGCCTCACAAACCTACTTATCTTCAGTAGACATGTTTGGTTTATTTTTAATGCACAGACAAGTAATATAAAATAACCTCTAGTAACCCAAAACACTCCTAATTACCGCTAAACTAATCAAACAGTAACTGCAGTATCTTCAGTTAATCCCAAAATTGATACAATACGTATGAGTACTGAACATAACGACTCTCAAAACCTAATAATTTCAAATATCAATTTTCACATACACAGTTTATGTAAAATGTTTTAAATAAGACAAATCACACCATTCATTAAATCTATAAATGTAAAATCTCCAAGAACCAATGAGCATATCTGTATAATCACTATTTAGACAGCGCAGTATGCATAAATAAGTATGCTATATTTCAGAGTATGTTTTGCAAACTTTTCGGAAATTACTGTAATTGGGCACTTGTCCTAAGACAAAACACAGTCTAAAACTGTTTATTTATCGTGAAGACAGTATACTGCAATTTAATGTTATGCTAACCAGTTGTCCTCACTCACCAACTGACGTTACCACGAGTCACGATGTTTTGACGTTTGAAGTGGGCGTGACGCTGTACTGCCGCCGGAGCCGCGTGAAGTCGCGCTGAAAATCTGTGGCGAGTCGTCGTAGTTCTCAGTCGGCCACTCCGTGGCGCTGCAGGTGGGCGTAGTTTGTAGTTCGGCCGCTAGATGCCGGGTTGGCGCTCGGTGTCTCGAAGTCGCAGTGATCGCTGTCCAGTGTAGTGTGTCCGCGTCTGACCTACTCTTTGCACAGCTAGTTGGGATGACGTGTGAAATCACCTCACGGATCAAAGCTCTTTGGCGCAGCTGCTGCACGGGTCTGCGTGACGTCATTCAACAATTGCGTCACCACATAAATTGTCACCTGCATAACAGTTTATGGGTCCACATGAAGTTGCTCGATTTTCATTATTCAAAAAGCAATTTCGATCATAACATTACTACTAAACACTTCTTTAAAAGCTTCCGTGACGAATTCTTGGCTCGTTTTGTTGTGGTAATGTTCACACGTGTCTTCCTTTAGTGTTCACTTTTCACAGCTTTTCGTGCGGATTTACGCGTTTGCACATTATAACACAGTTTATCGACACTACTACTCTCATCTAATATGGCGAAAAAACAGTTTATTCACAATCGTAAGATGCTATTACTTTGTATTGTTCAAAATCAACTGTTTCTTGTCGCGATTTTAAAGTTTATACTCTGTCTTCATCCGAAATTGGAAAATATTTTCTTGCGTTAAGCAAGATAAAATTACCTATTGTTCTTTACTATTCGTCCAAAGATGGCACTTGTCCTTTCACGATAAGCCAAGGTGTAACACCTCCGATTTTTATCCCGACCTGATCTGATCGAATAGCAGCCCAATATTTATTATTAATATGACTGTGTACCTAATGGGGCTGGTAATCGGAATTGACTGCTACGGGAGTTGTTACTTTCCAGTTCGTCCTTCTCAATACTGTAATAATGAAATGTCTGGTAACAAGGAAACACCAACACAGTTTCACTAATTACGAACCTATATTCTTCTCAAAAACACAAAAAAAAAGGAGACAGCCACTGCCTTCGTCATACATATCTAATTACGGCTAATCTCAGCACAGGCTTCTTCATTTTCCATTATTGTCACACGCTAATCCATCACTGCATCCAACACTGCAATCCAACACTGCAATCCAAGGTGATGCCGGCGCGGTAGACGCGAAACCAAATATCGGCCCTAGAAATGTCACCTTCCCGGTATTGTTCTAGTACAAAGGGGTCTAACCACGGCGATGTCGACTCCCTTCTCCGTTAAAGCCTTGCATTTCAACAAACACCTCCACACACCTCTAGCCGCAACATAGCACTGGCACAACTCCACACTCACTCTTGCAACACGACACAATCGATTGTTCGCCCTATCGACCTGTGCCGAATGCAAATTTATAGTAAGGGCCTACAGATCCCTTACAGGCGGTAGGTGAAGGGGTGGCCATCGACCTGGGTGGATAGGGTATCCCGGTAGGCATTCCAGTCGGCACGGGAATAATCATGGACGTATTTCGGGGGAGGGTCATGATGAGGGTCTGGGTGGGGGCGACGACTGTCTGAAATGGTGAGGAGGACAGGGAGATGGTCACTACCAATGGGGTCCAGGACATCCACCGTTATGTGGCCAAGGAGGTTAGGGGAGGAGAGGGCGACATCAGGAGTGGAGTTGGATTCAGGGCAGGTGTGCTGGGGAATGGGGACGAGGTCGCCCTGAAGGGAGGAGAGGAACCAATGCCACCGCCATAGCTGTGTGGCGGAACGACTATGGATGTTGAGGTTGGTGGCGATCACGTAGGAGGAGAAGGTACGGTCAATGTGGGAGAGGAAGTCGAAAGGAATAGGGGCGTTAGGGCGGACATAGATGTTGGCGCAGGTGACGGTAAGGCTGGGGAAGAAGAGACTAAGGATCAGGTGCTCGGTGGGGTCGGGAAGGAGAGGTTGGAGTCGAACCAGGATCTGGCGGTGGTGACCAATGGCAACTCCGCCACGCCCTGTCAGGAAGGGATTGTCAGAGCGGTTAAGGATGTAGGGTGAGGTGTGAATGGTGTGGTGGGGCTGAAGAAACGTTTCATTGAGGAAGAAGGTTTCCACGTGGTGGGTGGCGAGGGTGTGCATGAAGAGGTTCTTGTTGGCGGGAATGGAATGGATGTTGTTGAACAGGATACGGTGCTGTCGCGCCATGACAGGGATTTAGACGAGGGTGTCGAGATGGGAGAAGGTGAAATGGGCCTGGTTGTGGGAGTAGGTGGCATACATTTTAAGGTGGAAGACAGAACCTGCGGCAAGGGATATCTGCTGGAGGGTGAGAGGGCACTGGAAAGGGTGGACATTCTGTAGAACAATGGCGAGGAACCTGATGATGTCCTCAGTGGGGGGGGGGGGGGGGGGGGGGAGACGAAGGGAATTGCCAGGAGGGGTGGGGGCGTCCAGAGGGCGGATGGGGGCGGTGAGTTCAGGAGTGGTTGGAGGGGGTCGTGCCTTACATTTTTGGGAGTATGTGGGATGCGGGAACACAGTCATGTATTTTGAAGTTTTTATTTGTGTATAGCAAATATCAACATGACGATCGCATGACCAAGGGAGGATATGCGCGTTTTAATAGAGCTCGTTCATTTTGTAAACAAAGTGTGATTTGCGAGCCATATACAGCCGGTAGAGATCGCTGCAGTAGCTTGTACATATCGGGAACTCATGTGTACTGAGTAATTCGCAATCGTCGCCTGTAGACGCGAACTGCCGTTTGAGTGCGCTGAAGTAGCGTATACTACGTTCGGGTAAATATACCATATCCACAAGACAGATAGTTTCCGAGTGTTCAGCAGAATGGTGCAGATCAAATCAGCGCTTCGCATATTGAAGTTCATGGCCCGTGTGGCGACGGCTTTAAGCGATAGGACGTGATGGAAACTATGGTAGGAAAACAGTACAGGTTAAAGAAATGTTGATTGATCTTGTCACTAAATTATAACCCATAAGAATAAATGTTTTCTGAGAAAAAAATGATGGATGATTATTTATTGAACGGTCCTCATATTACATAGAATAACTTAAAAAATAATTGATGGGGAAAAAGGATTTTGTTCTCTGAGAGAGATCTGCATAAACTCAGAGAACTATTTTGCTGTAATAGTGTAGCTTTTCATCTACGTTCATGCTGTACCTCTAATAGCGACCAAGACACTAAGATAACAAAGATTAATCCTCAAACGAAAGTATTTAGTTAGTTACTTTTTTTCATTCGATTTGTGAATGGAACAGAATAAGAGTGGTTAACATTCGTGACAAGTACCCTTCTTCAAACAGGGAACAGCGACTTGCGAAGAAAATATTATGTAGTCGTGTAGGAGGAAAGTTCTGTATGTGAGTGTTTTTTGCACTAAGTTAGAAAAGATCTTGATTACTACTCTACTGCCGCCACATGTTTCGGTTATTTTTTTGTTGGATATCTTCATTTTCAATATAACGTGTTGGCTTTGCAAGCAGTCCTGCAGTAAAAATATCTTACAAAGTATTCTAAAATAGTTTTCACATATCTAGTTTGGCACCGAGTGGGAATTACCTGAGAAGAAGATGTGTTGCAGAAATTTGTACACGTGCTACGTAAGATAATATGCATTACATAGATTTTCTTTCTTTTACGAATGTCGCGATTATGGCGGGTTGCTCAAAAATTTATCTCTGTGTGACATGTCTCCGATAGATGACAAAACATGAAGTAAATTTTGTAATCTACTGTTGCATCCTACCTCGTCAAATGTGTGGTGTCTAGGAAAACTGCTTCTCGGATCGCTAGACAGCGATTCAGGCAATCGTATTAATGAATTTTATTAGAAAACGAAATGATTACAATTGAAAAAAAAACAGCCCTCGGTCACTATTTATAGCAAATTAACCTGGTTTCAACCCTGCTAGGAGTGTCTTCCTCAGAATTTAAATCAAAGAATGGTCTATATTGTATAACATGGTCACAGAATTATGACTGTAGGGTATAAGTACGGAATCATCGTGAAAGACTGGCATTACTTATATGTCATTTATAAAATAATAAATATGCCAAAAGGGCATTAGTCACAAAGATATTTAAGATAAAGAAAACTGTGATGGCGAGCCACTGAGGGCTGCTCGTTACTTGCGTGGTGCAGGTTGCAAAACGCACTCTTTGTGCCTAATACGCTTCTGACATATTTATTATTTTACATCTACATCTACATCTACATCTATACTCCGCGAGCCACCTTACGGTGTGTGGCGGAGGGTACTTATTGTACCACTATCTGATCCCCCCTTCCCTGTTCCATTCACGAATTGTGCGTGGGAAGAACGACTGCTTGTAAGTCTCCGTATTTGCTCTAATTTCTCGGATCTTTTCGTTGTGATCATTACGCGAGATATATGTGGGCGGTAGTAATATGTTGCCCATCTCTTCCCGGAATGTGCTCTCTCGTAATTTCGATAATAAACCTCTCCGTATTGCGTGACGCCTTTCTTGAAGTGTCCGCCACTGGAGCTTGTTCAGCATCTCCGTAACGCTCTCGCGCTGACTAAATGTCCCCATGACGAATCGCGCTGCTTTTCGCTGGATCATGTCTATCTCTTCTATTAATCCAACCTGGTAAGGGTCCCATACTGATGAGCAATACTCAAGAATCGGACAAACAAGCGTTTTGTAAGCTACTTCTTTCGTCGATGAGTCACATTTTCTTAGAATTCTTCCTATGAATCTCAACCTGGCGCCTGCTTTTCCCACTATTTGTTTTATGTGATCATTCCACTTCAGATCGCTCCGGATAGTAACTCCTAAGTATTTTACGGTCGTTACCGCTTCCAATGATTTACCACCTATGGCATAATCGTACTGGAATGGATTTCTGCCCCTATGTATGCGCATTATATTACATTTATCTACGTTTAGGGAAAGCTGCCAGCTGTCGCACCATGCATTAATCCTCTGCAGGTCCTCCTGGAGTACGTACGAGTCCTCTGATGTTGCTACTTTCTTGTAGACAACCGTGTCATCTGCAAATAGCCTCACGGAGCTACCGATGTTGTCAACTAAGTCATTTATGTATATTGTAAACAATAAAGGTCCTATCACGCTTCCCTGCGGTACTCCCGAAATTACCTCTACATCTGCAGATTTTGAACCGTTAAGAATGACATGTTGTGTTCTTTCTTCTAGGAAATCCTGAATCCAATCACAAACCTGGTCCGATATTCCGTAAGCTCGTATTTTTTTCACTAAACGTAAGTGCGGAACCGTATCAAATGCCTTCCTGAAGTCCAGGAATACGGCATCAATCTGCTCGCCAGTGTCTACGGCACTGTGAATTTCTTGGGCAAATAGGGCGAGCTGAGTTTCACATGATCTCTGTTTGCGGAATCCATGTTGGTTATGATGAAGGAGATTTGTATTATCTAAGAACGTCATAATACGAGAACACAAAACATGTTCCATTATTCTACAACAGATTGACGTAAGCGAAATAGGCCTATAATTATTCGCATCTGATTTATGACCCTTCTTGAAAATGGGAACGACCTGCGCTTTCTTCCAGTCGCTAGGTACTTTACGTTCTTCCAGCGATCTACGATAAATTGCTGATAGAAAGGGGGCAAGTTCTTTAGCATAATCACTGTAGAATCTTAAGGGTATCTCGTCTGGTCCGGATGCTTTTCCGCTACTAAGTGATAGCAGTTGTTTTTCAATTCCGATATCGTTTATTTCAATATTTTCCATTTTGGCGTCCGTGCGACGGTTGAAGTCAGGGACCGTGTTACGATTTTCCGCAGTGAAACAGTTTCGGAACACTGAATTCAGTATTTCTGCCTTTCTTCGGTCGTCCTCTGTTTCGGTGCCATCGTGGTCAACGAGTGACTGAATAGGGGATTTAGATCCGCTTACCGATTTTACATATGACCAAAACTTTTTAGGGTTCTTGTTTAGATTGTTTGCCAATGTTTTATGTTCGAATTCGTTGAATGCTTCTCTCATTGCTCTCTTCACGCTCTTTTTCACTTCGTTCAGCTTTTCCTTATCAGCTATGATTCGACTACTCTTAAACCTATGATGAAGCTTTCTTTGTTTCCGTAGTACCTTTCGTACTTGATTGTTATACCACGGTGGATCTTTCCCCTCGCTTTGGACCTTAGTCGGTACGAACTTATCTAAGGCGTACTGGACGATGTTTCTGAATTTTTTCCATTTTTGTTCCACATCCTCTTCCTCAGAAATGAACGTTTGATGGTGGTCACTCAGATATTCTGCGATTTGTGCCCTATCACTCTTGTTAAGCAAATATATTTTCCTTCCTTTCTTGGCATTTCTTATTACACTTGTAGTCATTGATGCAACCACTGACTTATGATCACTGATACCCTCTTCTACATTCACGGAGTCGAAAATTCCGGTCTATTAGTTGCTATGAGGTCTAAAACGTTAGCTTCACGAGTTGGTTCTCTAACTATCTGCTCGAAGTAATTCTCGGACAAGGCAGTCAGGATAATGTCACAAGAGTCTCTGTCCCTGGCTCCAGTTCTGATTGTCTGACTATCCCATTCTATACCTGGTAGATTGAAGTCTCCCCCTATTACAATAGTATGATCACGAAACTTCTTCACGACGTTCTGCAGGTTCTCTCTGAGGCGCTCAACTACTACGGTTGCTGATGCAGGTGGTCTATAGAAGCATCCGACTATCATATCTGACCCACCTTTGATACTTAACTTAACCCAGATTATTTCACATTCGCATTCGCTAATAACTTCACTGGATATTATTGAATTCTTTACTGCTATAAATACTCCTCCACCATTGGCGTTTATCCTATCCTTGCGGTATATATTCCATTCTGTGTCTAGGATTTCGTTACTGTTCACTTCCGGTTTTAACCAACTTTCCGTTCCTAATACTATATGCGCACTATTTCCTTCAATAAGAGATTTTATAAATGACATATAAGTAATACCAGTCTGTCACGATGATTCCGTACTTATACCCTATCACACGTTTTAGTCATAATTCTGTGACCATGTTATAGCATATATACCATTCTTTGATTTAAATTCTGATGAAGACGCTCCTAGCAGTGTTGAAACCAGGTTAATTTGTTATAAATAGTGTTCGCGGGCTGTTTTTCTTTCAATTGTAACTATTCACGGTCTCTCAACGTGCAGCCATGTACAAAATTTTGAAATGATTAAAATACTTTGTGTTAAACAGATGTGTAGCAAGAAAAGGGTGACAGACAAAATCAACAATGTTCTTCAGTATATACACTACTGGCCATTAAAATTGCTACACCAAGAAGAAAAGCAGATGATAAACGGGTATTCATTGGACAAATATATCATACTAGAACTGACATGTGATTCCATTTTCACGCAAGTTGGGTGCATAGACCCTGAGAAATCAGTACACAGAAGACCCACCTCAGGCCGTAATAACGGCCTTGACGTTGGGTCAAATGGAGCTTGGACGGCATGTACAGGTACAGCTGCACATGCAGCTTCAACACGATACCACAGTTCATCAACAGTATTGTGACAAGCCAGTTGCTCGGCCACCATTGATCAGACGTTTTCAGTTGGTAAGAGATCTGGCGAATGTGCTGGCCAGGGCAGTAGCCGAACATTTTCTGTATCAAGAAAGGCCCGTACAGGACCTGCAACATGCGGTCGTGTATTATCCTGCTGAAATGTAGGGTTTCGCAGGGATAGAATGAAGGGTAGAGCCACGGGTCGTAACATATCTGAAATGTAACGTCCACTGTTCAAAGTGCCCTCAATGCGAACAAGAGGTGACCGAGACGTGTAACCTGTGGCACCCCATACCATCACGCCGGGTGATACGCCAGTATGGCGATGACGAATACACGCTTCCAATGTGTGTTCACCGCGATGTCGCCAAACACGGATGCGACCATCATGATGCTGTAAACAGAACCTGAATTCATCCGAAAAAATGACGTTTTGCCATTCGTGCACCCAGGTTCGTCGTTGAGTACACCATCGCAGGCGCTCCTGTCTGTGATGCAGCGTCAAGGGGAACCGCAGCCATGGTCTCCGAGCGGATAGTCCATGCTGCTTCAAACGTCGTCGAACTATTCGTGCAAATGGTTGTTCTCTTGCAAATGTCCCCATCTGTTGACTGAGGGATCGGGACGTGGCTGCACGATCCGTTACCGCCATGCGGATAAGATGCCTGTCATCTCGACTGCTAGTGATACGAGGCCGTTGGGATCCAGCACGGCGTTCCGTATTACCCTCCTGAGCCCACCGATTCCATATTGTGCTAACAGTCATTGGATCTCGACCAACGGGAGCAGCAATGTCGCGATACGATAAACCGCAATCGCGATAGGCTACCTTTATCAAAGTCGGAAACGTGATGGTACGCATTTCTTCTCGTTACACGAGACATCACAACAACGTTTCACCAGGCAACGCCGGTCAACTGCTGTTTGTATATGAGAAATCGGTTGGAAACTTTCCTAATGTCAGCACGTTGTAGATGTCGCCACCGGCGCCAACCTTGTGTGAATGCTCTGAAAAGCTAATCATTTGCATATCACAGCATCTTCTTCCTGTCGGTTAAATTTCGCGTCTGTAGCACATCATCTTCGTGGTGTAGCATTTTTAATGGCCAGAAGTGTACATTTCCTAAACCGCTGTCTTGAAGTGCCTAATGTTGATGCTGCTGTAGGAGTGAGCCGTAACCGGTCGGCGCGGCGCTTATGTCATCTTCGCATAGAGGTCCCTGCCGTCGCGTTGTTGTCCTGGAGAGGGGTCGGTCAGCGTGCAAGTTCCTCACGTCTCCTTCACAGCCCTCCCTGCTGTCCCGTTTCGGAGACTGGCGTGCCGGCGTTTAACTTTACGCCATAACATTCATCCCCCGCCCCCTCCCAAAGCGACGGACCGTCGTCGTATAGGCAGCACGACACCGACGAGGGAGGCAGGAGTTTGGATTCTCTGAGGGGCTGAAAGTTGTGGCTGCAGGGGACGTCACGCTTCCAGTCGTACCCCGCCATTCGGCCTGCGTTCTCGTGGAAACTCCCACAGGAAAACGGCCAGAATGATACACGTCCACCTCCTGACGCCCATAGCAACATGCAGAAGGCGTCGGCTGCTGCGGCGTGGGCAGGTCCAGCTCCATCGGTAGGACGAGAGGGGACGGAGGTGGCGAAGGCTCCGTCTCCATGGGGTCGTCCCGCGGTGTCGTGACGACACCGTCTGGCGGATGCTGTGGCCGTGCTGTCTTCAGGGTCTATAAATCTGTGAGAAGAGAGACAGAATGATCACCGTGCACGTGACAGTGGCGAAATCACTGATGTCGGCGTTGCAATCCGTCGGGGCCTGAAACGAGGATTTCAATTAATTATCATTGATATGGACATTGTAAATAAACTGTAAATAATTAGAGAATAGTATTAGAGGTAGCTTTAGAAGTAATTCGGTTTCATTGATACTTTTGATGTGGCAGAAATGTCACACAAATTTTTTTTGTGTTCAAGATTTCAAGGAAATTTAATATTTTCTTCTCATGCGTATGTATGTATATATCCATGAATTCCTACCTATCCTATTCCCATCCTAAGTGAGCATCAGTTGTTGAATGGAGGACATGTAAACGGAATGTGAACACACAGTGGATGCAAAGGATTCTAACACTTAGTGACTCCACGCATCTTCCAAATTTCTTTTAACCCTTTCGATAACTTTCGTTCCGCGATCGCTTATTTTGTGATAGGATTTTACCGCGAATAATCATTCATCGGTCATTTGTCTTCTTTATTACTTTCATCGACTGGAACACATGAAACTGAAAATATGAATGCCGTGACAGTTCCAGTTGGATAAAGTCACGTTCTCGCTGTTTCGAGTAGCCAATATATCTGTTGACACACAATTCTCTCTAATGCACAGTCAATGAAATTAAATGTTTTAAAAATCATAAACAAGAAACTAACAGAAATTTGTAAAAACCCTATTAATTTTAAAGTGTATCTTTGAGACAGAATTCAAAATTAAAGTTACTCTGAAAGCGAAACCGAATGGCTATACCGACTCGAAGTCGTCGAAGGGTCTCGCCTCGCACCCACCGTCTGCTGCCACTCAAAACCATCTAAACACAACATCATGCGGTGCGAAGCAGTACTTGCGGCCTTCCTTCGGCGCCGAATGCTGAGGAGTATGGAGCAGGTGGAGCAGTGTCCGATGGCGGCGGCCGTGAATCAATTCCGACGGCGGTGATCCATCTCGTGGGTGCGAACGGTAGGAGGCGACAAACAGTTGCAATGCTTCATCCCTGGTGTATGTGGTGTCAAGTTTGGCCATCTGCTGCTTGAAGGTTCTGACAAAACCTTCCGCTTCGCCGTTTGACTGTGGATGGAACGGTGTACTAGTTAGATGCTGTATGTCATTGCGTTCACAGAATGTTGAAAATTCATTTGACGTGAACTGAGGGCCATTGTCCGAAATTATGACTTCAGGCAAACCTTCGAGGCAAAAAGTAGAGCCGCGCGGGATTAGCCGAGCGATCAAAGGCGCTACAGTCATGGACTGTGCGGCTGATCCTGGCGGAGGTTCGAGTCCGCCCTCGGACATGGGTGGTGTGTGTTTGTCCTTAGGATAATTTAGGATAAGTAGTGTGTAATCTCAGTGACTGATGACCTTATTAGTTAAGTCTCATAAGATTTCACTCACATTTGAACATTCTAACATTTGAGCAAAACGTAGAGCACAACAGGTGAATTGTGCTACGTGACATTGTCAAGTTCATTGGCACAGAAAAAGGAAACTTGCTATAAGCGTCTACCACAATCAATCAACGAGTGTTCCAAAAAGTTCCAGAAAAATCTATATGCACTTGTTGCCATGGTGATTGCGACTTAGGCCAAGCAGAAAATTTTTGTGGCGGAGCGGACTGATTTTCCACACATGTATGACACGGTGATGTCGTCTGTTCTCTGTTCTATTTGGCTTTTCCTACCCTACCAGGTATAGCGTCGACGCGCTAACTGTTTTGTACGAACAATCCCCCGTGTCCTTGGTGAAGTAACTGCAACACCTCTTTTTGCAAACCTTTGGGGATCAACACACGTGACTGTCCACTGTCATTATGAACAAGAATCACAGCTTTCTGTATAGCGAGCTCTGCCGACGTACGAAATATCGGCGCACTACCGAGTTCTTTATGCTACGCAACGAGCGAGTACAAGATGGGCGAATGTATTTCAGCAAAACGTATAAATCTGAATCAGCTGCCGTGGCCTGTGCAATTTTCCTGTAGTTCAGAGCAAAGGATTGAAGCAATTCAGAATCGTGAGCATCGATGTGACAAGATGCAGCAGAAGGGTCAAATTCTGTATCAGGGCCAATCGGAAGACTTAAAAGTGCGTCCGTATGTTCAGCTGTCGGACGATATACAATCTCGTACTGGTATTTGACAACAGCAAAGTGCATCTTTCCAATTTTCAGGCATTTCGTACAGGAACCGGCTTCGTCGGCTGAAACAAGGACTACAATGGCTTGTGATCGGTTATTAAGTAGAATTTTCTCCTACACAAATACTGGTGGAATTTGGTGATACTATACACAACAGCCAATGCCTCTTTTTCTATTTGTGAATAGTCGCTCTTAGTTTTGGACAACTCTTTTGATGCGAAAGTAATAGGCCTGTTTTTATCATCAAATCTGTGCGAAAGCACTGTACCGAACCCGTTAAAACAAGCGTCAACTTCCAACACAACTGTTTTGTCAGGATCAATGTGAATCAAGCATCAATCACTGAACAATGCATGTTTAAGTTATTGAAAAGCTTCTTGGCACTCATCTGTGCAAACAAAGGGAACGTTCTTGCGAAGCAAGCGATGCACTGGAGCTTCGGTTTGTGCGGTATGAACAGAATATAATAGTTTATTTTCCCTAAGACTTGCAACGTATCCTTCCAGTACTGGTGGTGTTAAAAGTCCACCTGTGTAGGTATATTATCGTCGCTTTGACATGTCCTAACGCTCCTGCAAGCTACCGTCTGTAGTAAATGGTTTCTTAAATTCGTGTGGTCCACGAAATTACTGGCCCCTGCGGGTTATTGCTGGGTATTAATAATTTCTAGCGGAAGGTTTTAACGAACCGGTAGAAATTTGAACGCAACGGATAACGCATTTTTTTTAACCACTACAGAAGGCACCTATACAGGGCTTAATAGGCATTATATAGCTTTTATTTGCTTTCATGACCCAAAATTCGACTGTGGTACTGACTGCCACCTATTCTTTATGATGGATGGAGTAAATAATCAGTCGAGGGTAGAGATTAATTGATATTTATTCAGTACCGATGGTATTTCAACAACTAGTCGTGTTTCTCTTGCAATGTACATCATCAAAACCGGTCTCTAGTTAACATGGTTCAGTTTCGCCACGTAATTATGGAATGGGACAGAGGAGCGCAGACCTGGCTTCAATGTAATTCTATACAACCGCACGATTATACCTAAACCCTCGGTTATTATATTCAGTTACTATAGGTTACTCAGAACAAGTTCCGCAAAGGCAATACAAGCAAAACTAGGTCAAGGTGGAAGAGTATATCGCAAATCTTTATCAAATCAGTGGGCATTAAAATCCGATACTTTTCCTAGTGGCACGAGTATTTTACTTAACGCACAACATCGTCAACAAATCAACTCGTTATGGGGGTGCACAAGAAACATCACTTCAATGCTGTTCAACCCACATGGCCAAGTTTCAGTAGCCAACAGAAACCCAGAAAAATATGGACACACACGATTATTCCTTCCCTATTTTACGCTCGCTCACTATCGTATGATTATCCATCGTGTACAATATATTTTCAGACCGAAACCACAATTTATCAATGCGGCGGTTGCTCCAACCGACCACGTGGCGCGAAAGCAAGTTCACAAGGAAAATATATGGAAAATAAAAAAAATATGTTATTGTAAATGGAAGAGCAGGTTAAAATACATTGAACGAGTGAATTTCCGTTAAGCACAGAGCAATAACGTGACCGTGAGCTTAAGGCACATGATGCGTTGCCTGAACTAACGCAAGGTCTACTGAAATTCGAGTAAATTAAGAAAATCCATTCCCTTATGGGGTTCAGTGGTAATTTCGCACCTGATTTCAACGTCTGGACTTCATTACATAGCAGATTTCAGACAATCTAATACCTGTGTTAACATTACCAAAACGAGAGCTGTGTCTCCATGTCTCTCCAGCACCACGACCCAGGAACAAGTGCTCCTCTAACCGAATTCGCCTAACCGTTCCGCTTACAAACGTGGTGGGGGTGGCTTGCCAACCTGACAGAGCCAATACGCGCGCCTTCGTGTCATCTTTCCCCTGACCTGCAAACTTGGTCTCTGCTAAACTTGTTAACGCTTTAGGGTTGGTACTATCCTACCCGAGAACGACCATTCATGCAGTGTTACAATCTGTGCCTAAAGCTTTCTGCTAGTTCACACACTCACTCATTTATACCGTCCAGGCCGCACAAAGGAAAGGAAAATGGGAAACGTGGTACACAACAGAAAAAAATTCAATAAATAACACTGTTTAGCCCATTCTCTCCTTTCGGACACCAGCTGAGGTATTACCTGCAAGAGAAGAAACTCTTGCTAATAATTTCTGCGTGCTAGCAATTTAATAAAAAACATTGGAACGGTACAACAAGTTCCGTTTCAGACTAACTGCAATTCTGTGGCACTGCGAGGAACTGGCAGGTCACGTATTGCTAACAAATGCAACTGAAGAAGATGTACACCATGACAGTGTATGACATGACCAACATACTGTAACTCAGGTTTTAAAAAATTCACACTTGTCTAGTCTACACTTTAGTCCTGCATCAGATAACACATGAAACAAAGCACGCAAGTCTGCAGTGTGTTCTTAGGTGTACGATCTGCTACGACAATATAGTCCAAATAGTTTGAACAGTTTGTTACTTGAGCTGTCAGCTGTTCCAAATACCGTTCGAAAACGGCGGGTGCGGAAGCACTGCCAAAAGGCAAACGCAAATATTTAAACAAACCTAAATGAGTGTTCACAGCACACACGTTTCGAGAGTCTTCATCTAGTGGTATTTGAAGATAAGCGTTACTTACTTACTTGCTCACTGGTCATACCGGACTCGAGAGTCCATTACCGCAGCAACGTATTTTCGCCACCTGTCCCTGTCTTGGGCTATTTCCATCCATTCACCTTCAATACCTAGGCTCCTCAAATCGGCCTTCACATTGTCCTCCCATCTACGCCTCGGTCTCCCCACAGGACGTTTTCCTTCTAGGTGCCCTACCAGTACTCTGCGCGCTGCCCTGCCCTCATCCATTCGAGCTACGTGACCCGCCAATCGCAGCCTACGTGATTTAATAATACTGGTTATGTCATGGCTTGAATAGAGTTCGTGAACCTCTTCATTATGTAGTTTTCGCCACTCTCCGCTAATGTCATCCCTTTTTGCTCCGAAAATTTTCCTCGAAATTTTGTTTTCAAATACTCGAAACGGCTTTTCATTTTGCACAGTGAGAGACCAAGTCTCACACCCATACAGCATAACTGGTAGAATAATAGTTTTGTATATTCTAATCTTTAAATTCCTAGACAATATCCGTGATGAAAGTAATCAGGAATTATTATTTTTATTTCCTCAAATTATTGATTAACTTCAAAAGTTGTTCTTAAAGTTCCCATTGTGTAGAACTCAAATTGGCAATAAGACAATCCGTGAGACAGAGTGAAATGGTCAGTTTTTGTTCCATTAGCCTTGCAAGCATACTCGTATAATAGGTGGAATTTCACCGCGTAATGACCTCTTGCAACAATTCATGCTGAGGGAGATCCAAATCTTTTTTGGATAGAATGTAGTACCAGAATGCTTAAGGTGAGTTAAGATCCTCCTACGTGTTGCTATCATTTGAGTCACATTTGACTGAGGCTTCAGAGAATCGTTAGCAATTAAATGAAGAGTATGAATGAAACAACGCACTAATACCAACTTTGCATTACTAACTGTTTTTACTAGGTTTCGTCCATTATCATCAATAACGACAGGAACTATTGCCAGCTGGATGTGCCATAAACCTACAATTTCCTGTTAGCTAATCGGTACTTTTTTTGCTGTGCTGTCCGTCGAAATGCTTGATGCTCAGTACCACATGTCTCACACTGAATTCACGATCAATAAAAGGTGCAGTAAAACTTTTAAAAAAAACTTTTGATTGTGTAAGCCGTTCACATGTCGCTTGTCACTGAAATATAATCAGTCTCTGAAAGTAGTCTTTCAACTGTCTCAACCACGTTAAAATGTATTTTTGGAATTATTTTGTCTGAAAAGTAAGGTCGGCTTGGTGTTTTACACCGCGGCAAAGAGCAATCTTCTAAAACCAGCCCTTTCTACTGCATTTGTTGCCTCACTGTCAAGTCCTATCATTTCGGTAATTACGAGATCGTATCTTTTAGCCTTGGGATTATTAATATCCCATGGTTTGCGTATTTCAGCACATTCTTCAAAACTCAGTTGCTTTTTTGATGTCGAAGGTTTACTTACTTTTGCATCTTGGTCCGTAATTTCTTGACTCTTAGGAAGCGTAGGCTGCAACTTACTATGTTCGTCGCCGTGTTTATTTTTCAAATGATTTCTCATGCCGTCTTTCCCACGCTAACCACGAGAAATTTTTATTTCGCACAATTTATACACAACACTTTTCGGATTATATTCATCGCCCTCGAAGTATTATCATATAGGTGACATTTTTAGAATCGATTATTACTAGTTAGACCTCACACAATTTCACTTTCAAAATGTGGAGAGTACGACGTAGTGTGCTTACACACTGACGATATGTATCGAAATAAAGTTGTCAACAAAACACACAGCGCGGTAACTATTGAGACGGCGGGACGGCCGGGCGTCGGAGGGAGTCACGTACTTTTGAATAAACGAGCGACAAACAAGTAGGTCGATACAAGTTTTCCCGCCACGCGTCGGTCGAACACTCTTACCTAAAACTCGGCTATTTGGTTAAAAATCCCTGCAGAATATTCGGTATTTGGCGTGCGGCCGGGTATACTATTCGTTGCAAGTCTGGTTTTGATGTAGCATGACATACACTTTCGACTGCAACATAAATTTGCTTTAAATTTTGTCTTCATTTTCGTACCTAGTATTTCACATATATTTACAGAATACGCTTTCATCATGAGATTCATGTTTTCATTTTTGGTTTCTTGTTCAGAAACTATGTCTAACCTTGGTAACATTTATTTACAGTCAGAACCTCGTTTTATTCGTTATGAGATAACATGTTTTGCGGTGAAGAGCATCCATCAGGTTATCCTACCAAACCTGTGATAAGACAGCACTGGGTTTCTTGGTTTAGATGCATTTTAGAGACGGACTGTTGAAGTAAATGAACTGTCTCAGTCGATATAGAAGGCCGAAGTACCTAGATACAGGCACCGAGACGTCCATTCAATAACATGTTTTGATTGCTGTGATTCACTTAAACCAATGGCACAAAAAGTATAGATAACTTTTCATACACGCCACCTTGACAAAATCTGATTACAGTCGCATTTTCCTTAAATCAAATATTATCATTTAATGTGCATAACAGTAATATTCCATTCCGTTTCCTTTTAGTAAAACTGTGGTAACTTTTTATGTTTTAGCACTTACAGCCTCATGTCAACCTGTCCAATAATTATCATAATATACACTACTTGCAAGCACACAGAACTGGTAATTTGTGCCGATCTCCGTTTTACATTACAAACTGAATCACGCAAAACTTGTCCTTCAGCATAAATTAACAATAAAACAGGTAATAAATGTGTTAAGAGTAATTCATTATGACCTATAATTTGCTTAACACTTGAGCAGTGTGAGCTATTTATTAAAACTACCTCATTTGAAAATGAGGAGGGGCTGGTTGAGCCGCGATGTGTGCCACATACAAGCCGAGATACGATGCGTGCTATATATGCATCACGTGACACGGATTTATGTTTGTAATACTGATGCCATTCGTATTTATTTCATCATTCTACATCATTGCTGTGGTTTATTTATGTTTATTACGTTGGAAAGAAGTAAATATATTTAGACTATTTTTTCATTTAATTTTAATTTATTCATTTGCAACATGGTCAAAAAAATATTAATGCTGGGAAATGAAAGAATTTGCAAGCGCATAGAAATAAATGTGGCTTGTAAAACTATGTCCTGAAAATTCTAATTTCAGGGTCAAGGAATTTTCTGGAGTCAGACAAAGAGATTATACTTCACCTTCACCTTTCAACCATATTATAGAGCAGATTAGTAGGAAATTAATGACACCATTGAGAAAACTAGAAAGCAGATTTATCGTACTGTTTTATGCAGATGATATAAAAATCTTAGGAGAAAAATCAAGAAATTAATTCACTCGCCATAACATTATACTTAGCTTACTTGTAACAGGACTGTAAATTAATAATGATAAAACCAAATACTTTGTCGTCTCAAGGTCAGGTATTGCATGGTAATCAAAATGAAAAAGTAAATCTGTTCACTTTCCACATGTTAACCAAAGTCAACAATGTCAAAGAAGGAATAAACAGCAGAATAAGGAAACGGAATGGCTGGACATAACAGAAGCAAATTCATCTCAGCAAAAGGAAAAAACTCTTATCACACTTGTTCTAAATCACGCTTATGGGTCTTGGACATTAACAAAATCAGAAGAGTGAAAACTGAAAATCTTTGAAACGAAAATTTTGCGAAACATATTTGGAGAAATCCGAGAAAAATCGCAGCAGAACGGGGAAAACTGGCGAACATATAAGACAATGAGTTGCACAATCGGGCATCATATTCAAAGTTAACTAGGAGGTTTAATTGGGCTGTACAGCCGCTCCGAGTTCCGTTGGGCAGTAAAATCCAGTAAATGTGTACAGAACAGCCTTAACAGCGAAGATCTTATAAAATAAATAAAATATTTGTTATTGCATATGTATGATAGTGATTGGATGTAATTAATATTTGCTTATCTGGAACGTGGACGTTTAATTATTTGGTATCAGACGCTTGACAATGGCTTTTTCGTAAATGCAATGTTATTCGTAGTTGACCGTGAAATAAGACTCAAATAATGGGACTTCGTATTTAAATCGTTTCCAAAGACTGCTGCGGTAGGTGCGGACTCAAAATCTAAATCTCAATATTAGAATAATTTGCCAGCCATGTCAATACGTCGTACAGAGGTGACTGTCTATTTCATAAATCTAAATTCTTTACAGAATCGAGTGCCTAGTAAGATTGCAACTCGCAGTGTTCTTATATAGCTTCAAATATGGCGGTGTGCCAGTTAATAAAATATACGTGCTTCCCGCACCAGTTGTTCTGCAAGACCTCCTCCTTTCTTAATCAAACATAAGAGTGTCCTAATTGTATTTTGTTTTATCAGCGACATAGCGCTGCAGTTCTGTGCCATAGGCTTTATTTATTTGTCAGAGATTAATTATTTAATTAAGATTTCGCGTTTCCGAGGAAACTCACGCACGGCATGCAAATGTGCCTTTATAATCTGTAGGAGGAACAGTACTGTGTTTCCTTAGCAACATCACCGAGATATGAGTGATACGTGTGAGGAACTCGGAAATTAAATGTCAAGACAGATGTATGTGGCAAGCATTGTGAAATCAGCAGCTAAGAGCTTTCATAGTCTGTAAAGGTTGTTAACAATAGTAATCAAATAAGAAAGAAACAACCTCAGAAATGAGAGGGAATTCGTGCAGTTGACAGTTTTAAAGTATACATACATCCACCAATGTTGCAGATATGTCGACCTATACATCTACACATTCATGGGTACTCGCAGTATCTGTCAATAAACTCTAGACAGATCAGGTAAGTACACGCCGTAAGTAAACGGGCAATATACAATATGTACAAGAACCTAAAGGGAATGGTAAGAATGTAACAGAGAAGTGTTGTAATTAAAAAATGCGTATGGCAGGGACGTAGTCTTTCTCCTCCAGTGTTCAGTCTGCTCGTCAAAGAAGCAATAAATAGAAGAAAATACCTAAAGTCGGATTAAAATTAAAATTCCAAGGATGTCGCTAATGATATGGCTAACATGAGTGAAATGAGGGGGAATTATGGGACCTCTTGAATGGAATGAACCGTCTGGTATATGGATTGAAAGTAAACAAGAGAACAAAGGATATAATGATCAGCAAGAATATGATACCGATAAATCTTAATCAAAGTAGGTGACTTCGAAACAGATGAAAGCGGTCTATTACCTTAGTTGCAAAATGATTTATACTGGAAGAAGCAAGGAGGATATAAGTAGCAGGGTAGCTAAGCTAAGACAGAATTCCTCGTTAACAGAATTCTGCCAATATACAGGGTGGTCCATTGATAGTGACCTGGCCAAATATCTCACGAAATAAGCATCAAAACGAAAAAACTACAAAGAACGAAACTTGCTAGCTTGAAGGGGAAACCGGATGGCGCTGTGGTTGGCTCGCTAGATGGCGCTGCCATAGGTCAAACGGATATCAATTGCGTTTTTTTTTTTTAAAGTAGGAACCCCCATTTTTATTACATTGTAAGTAGGCTGTTTAGGTTTTCTATGTAAGTAGGCTGTTTAGGTTTTCTTATTGGTAACGCCACGTAGCGCTCTGTAAGAAAATCACTGGCTGTGCTGTGTGCAGTCTGTGGCTGGTTGGTAAAAAAAATTTTTTTTCTTTAAAAAAAAAAAATGTTTTACCAACCAGCCACAGAATGCACACAGCACAGCCAGTGATTTTCTTACAGAGCGCTACGTGGCGTCACCAATAAGAAAACCTAAACAGCCTACTTACAACGTATTCGTGTAGTACGTAAAGAAATATGAATGTTTTAACCGGACCACTTTTTTCGCTTTGTGATAGATGACGCTGTAATAGTCACAAACGTATAAGTACGTGGTATCACGTAACATTCCGCCAGTGCGGACGGTATTTGCTTCGTGATACATTACCCGTGTTGAAATGGACCGTTTACCAATCGCGGATAAGGTCGATATCGTGTTGATGAATGGCTATTGTCATCAAAATGCCCAACGGGCGTGTGCTATGTATGCTGCTCGGTATCCTGGACGACATCAATCAAGTGTCCGGACCGTTCGCCGGATAGTTAGGTTATTTAATGAAACAGGAAGTGTTCAGCCACGTGTGAAACGTCAACCACGACCTGCAACAAATTATGATCCCCAAGTAGGTGTTTTAGCTGCTGTCGCGGCTAATCCGCGTTCAGTAGTGACAAATTGCGCGAGAATCGGGAATCTCAAAAACGTCGGTGTTGACAATGCTACTTCAACATCGATTGCACCCGTACCATATTTCTATGTACCAGGAATTGCATGGCGACGACTTCGAACGTCGTGTACAGTTTTGCCACTGGGCACAAGAGAAATTACGGGACGATGACAGATTTTTTGCGACGCGTTCTATTTAGCGATGAAGCGTCATTCACCAATAGCGGTAACGTAAACCGGCATAATATCCACTATTGGGCAACGGAAAAACCACGATGGCTGCGACAAGTGGAACATCAGCGACCTTGGCGGGTTAATGTATGGTGCGGTATTATGGGAGGAAGGGCAATTGGCTCCATTTTATCGATGTCAGTCTAAATGGTGCAATGTACGCTGATTTCCTACGTAATGTTCTACCGATGTTACTACAAGATGTTTCACTGCATGACAGAATGGCGATGTACTTCCAATATAATGGATGTCCGGCACATAGCTCGCGTGCGGTTGAACTGGTATTCAATAGCTTATTTCATGACAGGTCGTCGAAGCACAATACCGTGGCCCGCACGTTTACCGGATCTGACGTCCCCGGATTTCTTTCTGTGAGGAAAGTTTAAGGATATTGGCTATCGTGATCCACCGACGACGCCTGACAACATGCTTCAGCGCATTGTCAATGCATGTGCGAACATTACAGAAGGCGAACTGTTGAGAGGAATGTCGTTACACGTATTGCCAAATGAATTGAGGTTGACGGAATCATTTTGAGCATTTATTGCATTAATGTGATATTTACAGGTAATCACGCTGTAACAGCATGCGTTCTCAGAAATGATAAGCTCACAAAGGTACATGTATCACACTGTAACAACCGAAATAAAATGTTCAAATGTGCGTACGTTCTGGATTTTAATTTAAAAAACCTACCTGTTACCAACTGTTCGTCTAAAATTGAGAGCCATATGTTTGTGACTATTATAGCGCCATCTATCACAAAGCAAAAGAAGTGGTCCAACTAAAACATTCATATATCTTTACGTACTGCACGAATATGTAATAAAAAATGGGGGTTCCTATTTTTTAAAAAAGGCATTTGATATCCGTTTCACCTATGGCAGCGCCATCTAGCGGGCCAACCGTAGCGCTATCTGGTTTCCCCCTTCAAGCTAGATAAGTTTCGTTCTTTGTAGTTTTTTCGTTTGACGCTTATTTTGTGAGATATTTGGCCTGGCCACGGTCAATGGACAACCCTGTATATAAGAAGTAGGAGTTAACTGAGAAAAATATCTGTGAGTATGGACGTCTGGAGCACAGAATTGTATGGATGCTTTTCAACTCTCTCTCTCTCTCTCTCTCTCTCTCTCTCTCTCTCAGCAAGAACATTACCAGTCGACCGCTGCATCATCCTCAGCCAATAGACATCAGTAGATGCTGTTATGGAGGGACATGTAGTCGGCTCACCGCCCTCCTGGCTGCTATCAGTTTTCGTGACCGTAGCCGCTACTTCTCAGTCAATTAGCCCTCCATCTGGCCACACAAGGGCTGAGTGCCACCGCTTACCAACAGCGTTTGGCAGACTCGGACGTTAGCTATCCAAGTGCTAGCCAGGCCCGACAGCGCTTAATTTGAGTGATCTGATACGAGCCTGCGTTACCACAGCAGCAAGCCTGTTGGCGGATGCTTATCATAGTCTCTGAAAAATACATAAAAGAAAAGAATCGAAGCGTTTCGGATGTAGTGTTGCAGAAAGATGCTGATAATTAAAAGAACTAATGAGGTAAGAAATGAGGACGATCTATGTAAAATTGACGAAAAAAGCAATATGTGGAGAACTGTAATTAAAAGAAGGCGCTGACACAATATCACCGAGTAACTTTCATGACAATAGAGGGAGCCATAGAGCAAAAAGTGAAGGGGAAAACATACATCAAAATACATACATGGTGACACAAAATAATGGGAATGTTTGAAATTAGTAGTGGCAGCCATGGGCAGCACTGAGGGTTCGTGACCGTTACCGGATAAACAGTCCGCCTTTCAGTAGTCATGGCTCAGTGGAACGGACAACAACGTGCGTTAGACATAAAAATGTTTTATAAAAACAATGATAGTTTTGTAGCGGCGCAGAGGGAGTTTCGACGTTTCTATAATTTAGAACGTTATGATGCCGTTCTGTCGAAACAAGCGATAAAATGTTGTATTAATAACTTTGAAGAGACTGGATCGGTCTTCAAGAAGAAACCAAGAGGAGGACCAAAAAGTGTGAGCTCTCTAGCAAACATAGTTGTTGTACGCCAGTCTGTCTTACGCAGCCCACGGCGTTCAGTTCGTAAGCAAGCAGCAGTAGTTGGAATGTCCCAGGAAACTGTTCGCAGAATTCTTCATCTTGATTAAAAATTTCATCCGTACGAACTACACACGGTACAACAATTGAAGGACAACTATTAACAGTTATGATTAGGATTCTGTCAACAAATGATAACAAGGAGAAAGGATGATCTTCATTACTCAATGTTAAATCTAACTTTGGCTCAGAAGGGGGTAAATTACGCTGCCACAAAAGTCTTTGGTCTCTTACCTAATAGCATCAAAAGTTTGACAGATAAAAAAAATATTAAGTGTCATGTAATATTTTGTGCAATGTAATATCTTGTATAGACACCTTTTATTAACCTGACACGTTCCACATCATTACGATGTGTCGTACTCATGATCTATGGAACAAGTACTAATCTAATTTAATCTAGTTGGTTGCACTGTACCTGCAAAATGCCACAACGGCGATGCTCAAGTTACCGTACTCAAATAAAAATGTCTTGCAATCTGAGTTAATATTAATTTACCTCTGACGTACGTTTTTCCACTGATACAATCAAGGATGGCGTCCGTCAACGGGATTAAACTTGTAGTAAAAATTATCGTCAGATCCGATTCGTTATACACAGTTGATGGAGCGATGAAGTATCGAACATTAAAAGGTGAAACCCATTGGTCGCTAGTTCGAATCTAGCCTGAAACAATATATGAACTTATTTATAAAACAAATCGATAATCCTTTCATATAAAAACCAAATCACAAATACAAAACTTCACCACACTGATTAGAAACGAAGTGTTATTGTGTTTTCCTTGGCGTTTAGATGCATTTAAATTTGCAATAGCTGTTCAAATAAGTCACATTCAAAAAGATATTTTCTAGTTAAAATGACCTCATGCTTTTTACTTTATTACAAACAATGCTTTTTTTATCTTCGTACTGTCCACCTAGAAACCTTATTGTTTAAACTTTTGAAGTTTCACTGAAGCGCCTAGTACCGCTCGGCCACATCGGTCGGTTCTCTGACTTTATCCTTCGAATGTGGGAATACCTTGTGACTCCCACCCACATAGGGGAGAGGCAAATCGTAATAAAATCTTATCGAAGTTATAAAGTGTTTCGTCTATGGAACGTAGATTTGGCACGTGCTCTCTTCTGATGGCTGTTTCCTACACTAATAAGCAGTAATGTAGGTAGTTGAACAGCGTTCACAAAATGTCCACAAGTACATGACCCCCGCAAAGTGATGGAGGATGAGGGTGTGTCTATGGGTAGCTCCTGATCACAGGATAAAAACGTTTCTCATCAACTGCAGTACATTTTTTTTGTACCTTTGGGTGAGGTTTAATTCCGCTTATAATACAGGGTGATTCAAAAAGAATACCACAACTTTAGGAATTTAAAACTCTGCAACGACAAAAGGCAGAGCTAAGCACTATCTGTCGGCGAATTAAGGGAGCTATAAAGTTTCATTTAGTTGTACAATTGTTCGCTTGAGGCGCTGTTGACTAGGCGTCAGCGTCAGTTGATGCTAAGATGGCGACCGTTCAACAGAAAGCTTTTTGTGTTATTGAGTACGGCAGAAGTGAATCGACGACAGTTGTTCAACGTGCATTTCGGACGAAGTATGGTGTTTCGGCCACCTCTCCCAGCCACCATTGATGATTTGAAACGAGAAATAACAGCAGCTATCCAAACTGTTACGCCTGATATGCTACAGAGAGTGTGGAACGAGTTGGAGTATCGGGTTGATATTGCTCGAGTGTCTGGAGGGGGCCATATTGAACATCTCTGAACTTGTTTTTGAGTGAAAAAAAAAACCTTTTTAAATATTCTTTGTAATGATGTATAACAGAAGGTTATATTATGTTTCTTTCATTAAATACACATTTTTAAAGTTGTGGTATTCTTTTTGAATCACCCTGTATTCTGTGCTGTGATGAAGGTGGCTGGCGGAAACTCTCATGTGCTCCAGCTGCTGCGACTGCATCTGCACTAGCGTAACTGGAATCCGCTGTCTCGGCAGCGGCGCTACGGCCTTGCACAGTCACACAGCGGCTGCTGAAACCACGCGGTTTGGGCATCTGTTGTGATGCAGCTGCAGATCATGGCGGCGGCAGGAGTGGTACAGGTCATTGCCTGTCTCAGCTACCATCCCCGGCAGTGGCTGTCTGGCATTAGCAGGCTAGGTCCCTGTCTCTGGCCCTAGTCACGGTTTTCGGGGAGGCAGCGTCCCAGGACGATAGCAACAGTGCATTGACACAACGCACCCCAGGGAGTGATTCCCATTGAGGCGACTTCCTGCTGACAGCGTCCGATGATGGTGACGGTGATGACTACAGCGGCGGCATCACTGTGGCACCTTCTACGCGACGACCTGCATTACGACAGTGACTATTACGATGACTGCGATGGAAGTGACGTCTCCGAACTGGTGGCAGCGCTGAGTGACACAGGTACTGCGTCGCTCCAATGTCTCACGACGGTCGACGATGACAGGCTAGCTGCCGGTCCTTAAATACAGCTTTCTGTCACTGATGTTTCCAGTTCATTCTCCCCAGTAGGTCGGTGGAGTATTTTGGTGTTGCTCAGCTGACGTGATTGACCCGATTACCGCCTTCGTTGTTGACAACCTGGTGTGTGGCGAGTTGCTCTTTGTCACGTCCTCTGCTGGTCAGTGACAAAGTGCTCTCCTTCGTGTTGCCTAACTCGGCACTCCGGCGACTCATCTGCGGCTCGGTACCTTACCACCGAGCTGCCCAACAGAATGTAACACACGTAAATCTTATGGATCCCAATATTGCATCACATTTTAACTAACATTTTTACTCTACAACTCCAACCTTTAACTAACTAAATCGCTCTATTCACTCAACCCCCTACAGTCCTATCAACTTTGCATGCCAGTTTTTTTGAATTCAGCGAGTAAGCATGTCGCAGGATTATCCCCAGGATCTGATTGGAATTAGTTCCGATTGCTGTCTTGTGAGCATACAACTCGATATAATACGATGGTATATGCCATTCCCTGCAGGTAGCATTGGAGGCTGTGGGGTCGCCTCCACAGCGCTCCCTAGGAGGTAAGAGGCACTTGAAGTCGGCGGATACGACGAAGTAACATCGCTCATGATGGCGGAAGTTCTTAAACTATAAAACCTTTTTATCCTGGATACACATTTCCACATGCATCAGTTCCTGTCTCGAGCAGTCAATAATGTGCCTTTTAGGATTCTGTTCTTCGGTAAATGACTTGAGACCTCTGTGGAAAAAGTGCTGTGTACCACAATCTTTTCACATTGGGGAAGAAATTACGTTGGGCATGTTTTTGATCCACATTTAGTGTGGAATAGCTGCAGTTTTGTGAGTTTGCGGCACTGAAGCTAATTTTGAAAAGCAGAAGGATCCGACTGCTTCATGCTTCACTTCTCCATTCTGCCTAGAGTGCTCATGCTCATCTTCTTCTGTCTCGCTTTCAGAAACATCCAAGGTATACAGGGTGTTACAAAAAGGTACGGCCAAACTTTCAGGAAACATTCCTCACACACAAATAAAGAAAAGATGTTATGTGTACATGTGTCCGGAAACGCTTAATTTCCATGTTAGAGCTCGTTTTAGTTTCGTCAGTATGTACTGTACTTCGTCGATTCACCGCCAGTTGGCCCAATTGACGGAAGGTAATGTTGACTTCGGTGCTTGTGTTGACATGCGACTCACTGTTCTACAGTACTAGCATCAAGCACACCAGTACGTAGCATCAACAGGTTAGTGTTCATCACTAACGTGGTTTTGCAGTCAGTGCAATGTTTACAAATGTGGAGTTGGCAGATGCCCTTTTGATGTATGGATTAGCACGGGGCAATAGCCGTGGCGCGGTACGTTTGTATCGAGACAGATTTCTAGAACGAAGGTGTCCCGACAGGAAGACGTTCGAAGCAATTGATCAGCGCCTTAGGGAGCACGGAACATTCCAGCCTATGACTCGCGACTGGGGAAGACCTGACGAGGACACCTGCAATGGACGAGGCAATTCTTCGTGTAGTTGACGATAACCCTAATGTCAGCGTCAGAGAAGTTGCTGCTGTACAAGGTAACGTTGATCACGTCACTGTATGGAGAGTGCTACGGGAGAACCAGTTGTTTCCGTACCATGTACAGCGTGTCCAGGTACTATCAGCAGCTGATTGGCCTCCACGGGTACAATTCCATGGCCTCCACGCTCTCCTGACCTCAACCCTCTTGACTTTCGTTTATGGGGGCATTTGAAAGCTCTTGTCTACGCAACCCAGGTACCAAATGTAGAGACTCTTCGTGCTCGTATCGTGGATGGCTGTGATACAATACACCATTCTCCAGGGCTGCATCAACGCATCAGGGATTCCATGCGACGGAGGGTGGATGCATGTATCCTCGCTAACGGAGGACATTTTGAACATTTCCTGTAGCAAAGTGTTCGAAGTCACGCTGGTACGTTCTGTTGCTGTGTGTTTCCATTCCATGATTAATGTGATTTGAAGAGAAGTAATAAAATGAGCTCTAACATGGAAAGTTAGCGTTTCCGGACACATGTCCACATAACATATTTTCTTTCTTTGTGTGTGAGGAATGTTTCCTGAAAGTTTGGCCGTACCTTTTTGTAACACCCTGTATAAGTGAACTGAGTAGTACTGATTCTGATTCTCGAACTGTGGTCTTTTCTGAAGATTTCAGGGAATGAGATGTCTAGGAAATTGTTACTTTCCTGAATTTCAGATATTTTGTAATTTAAAGGAGCAGATGAATGTTAAGTGTATTTTCTACTGCTACCCAGAAGCGACTATGCAAAACATCAGTTATTCATAAGATTCTGGGCACTAATGCATGTCTTTTGGAGGAGGATTAAAAGTGGACCCCACTTGAATTGGATGAAACACGTGTGAGTATTTATAGACGTGGAGCAGATGGCTGGGCAACCTACCTGACACTCTTTCCTGTATTTTGGAAAAAATGATCCATTATGAGACTTGGTAAATGTTTCAGGCCACTCTTCGATTCTCTCGCCCTATGATATCACACCATTTCTCCCCCAGATTTGGACAATTCTTCCGTCCTCCCCAACATCACTGCCCTCTTTCGTTGGGTGCATGAGCACAGAGTACGGAGCTGCTTTGCAATTAATGGTGGAACATCACACGTCATTGTCATATCCAGGGAGCTTCCTTTCCAGACATTGAGGAAAGTGGCAGGATCTTGGTTGCATGCATTTGTGTTAACAATTCAGTCCAATGAGAGCCTGTCTTCAAATGCATCACCACTTCAGAATAATACAGTGTGGCAGCAAGACTTACTTGGTGATCTGTAAGGGTGCCGCTGCTACTAGACCCAGCGTGATATCATTGTGAACTTTGATGTCGATGTCCATGACACAGTCCAGGGTGTGAGGAATGTGGCCTACACTATAGAAAATGAGTCGGATTTATAATGCTATACCATGGTGCCTATGACGAAAAAGACTGGGGCTTGGACAGCCCGGCCTGGGTACATCATCACCGTGAACAAATGGTCACCTCTTGATGCAAGTTCAAGCCTGCACCTGCATATTTGGTCCACATCACATGCAAAGAGAGAGAGAGAATAGTTTAAGTATCACACATATTTAGAAGGATATATGCAAACACTTATAGCAGCTTTTGTGTGTCCATCCTTCTGACTGGAGGTCTTAGGAACCACGGCCATTCACTATTGTAAGAAAATGAAACGCCTACAGCCGTCCTTATGATCTTATTTATTTTTTAGTTACCCCTTTCGGCGCTTCAGTGTTCCATCTTCAGGCCGTAGTTGATGCTGAAGGGATTATCACGGTCCATATATACATCACATCAGTGGCCTACATTGCCAGTTGATTAGTTGATGGGTGGACTGCTGACGACAAAGTTTACAGATAGTCTGCGTAAACCAGTTACGTTCGCCACTGGTGCGGTGTATATATAGATCGTGATAACCTCTTCAGCATCAATTACGGCCTGAAGATGGTGCACGGAAGCGCCGAAACTGGTGGCTACACAATAAATGAGACCATAAGGGCGGCTGTAGGCATTTCATTTTCTTATTTTATAGTGGTTTTATTCTCATTCAAACTTGTAGTGTCCGAATCAGTAAACAGGAGATTCATCAAACCATTATTGTTTGTTATCTCTAGTAATATCGTATCCAACTCTGCCTGTGGATCAGTACTGCACTGGCTCAAGCCGATTTTGTCATCCAGGGCACTTAGAAACAAAAAAGAACACCTCACGTTAATAATGCATGCAGCCAGTTGTGGTAGGTTGTAAGTATATTATTATTGTAGAAGAAGATTAGAAAGAACTCCTAGTTGCTCACTCCTCAATAACAGGTGTTATCGCCCTTGAAATAATGCTGGAGATCGGTTCGCAGTCACACACTGTGACATTTAGCGAATAAATTCGATCTGTCAGGCATCATCATCAAGTGCAACTACAAACAAACAAGAACATGTCATGTTAGTAAATGAACGCAGTTAAAGGAGAAACCAGTGTACTATTGTTGTAGAAGAAGAATAAAAAGAACTCATGTATTCACTGCTCGACAACTGGTGTCATTCCTTGTGAGTCATTGTGGAGAAAGTCGTCGGCGCAGATACGAAGATCTCTTCCTCAATTATACGAACATCACCATCTGAAGCAATTTCAGTGACTGACTGCAGCATCGAATTAGATGTTATTGGACTCGTCGTTACCGCACTCATAGCCACAGAAACGAGTTCATTGACGAATTCAAGAACAAAGAGATAAAAACATAACGTTAGATACCTGCTCCATTCAGACAGTCGTGCAGTCGTGGGGACAGAGGGAGGGAGGAAAAAACGACGGACATTTAAATTCAAATGTTTACACAGTTTTTTTCATGTGCCGTCCCATAACGCGTCTGGAAGCTTCTCTAACTCGAACACACCACTGTCACTCATTAGAGATGATGGTATACTCCTGTGTGCCACAAAATAGGAAGGGGAAAGAGAAATTAATCATTAGAGTCCATCTTAAGATGAAATATGCACATTTAAGTAACAACATGAACAGAAATCATCACATACCTTTAGAGTCATCAGAACTCAATATGGGGGGGGGGGGGGCTTGGGGGCTTATCAGTGAAACCAGTATCGCTGCCCATTCGCCTCTTCGTTGCTTATAGAAAGCTGCTAGGATCAACTAAGAAAGAAGAAAAAATAAAAGAATAACGATTCCTACTGAGAAGCACCAGAGAGTATACTAGCCGGTCTACTCAGTGGCAATGAAGTCTTTGCTGGAATGGTTACTACTGATAAGCACTTGAGCACTAGAGAGTTGCTCCAGCCTGTCTATTCAACAGGGAATTCGGGTCAGTTACTGGGAAGCTCCAAAGAGTGGCTCTGGTGAGACTATTTACTAGCAGAAGAAGGAAAGTGACTCCTGTCAGTAGTCTCACTGGAATTATTGTAACACAAAAGCGGCCCTTTTCATAGTCGAGAATCACATTTCTACTAAGAGCAATAATGGATTCTGATCGCTAGATAAATAGACTATGTATAGTCACTGGCGAGCCTCAGCCTGCCCACTATCGTGCCAGACCAGCATGAGTGGTAGTGGAATTCAGCCACATCGTGTGATCACAGTAAGAGTGTATCCTACTACAGACACTTCGCAGCTCACAGTCAGCAGCAGTGCTATTGCAATGGTGCTCTCACTCGTATATTTTAGTGCAGTTGTGTGCTATATCATAGTCAGTGCCTTACATGGGCTGGAGCATACCTGGTGAACATCCATCCCATGATCTGTAGAGCTGCACATTAACGGCAGACGATCAGTTTATTCGATCATGTGACCACCACTTGCGTACGCCGCCGGCCGCTGCCGGCTGCCGCTGCACAGTAGTTATCTCTACACTGTTGCCGCAGGGCGATACCGCTGGCTGCCTGGGTAAGCACAACAGCTTATGCTGCTGCTCTGTGCTTGAGTTAGATATGGTAGCTTGGAACTTAGCACAGGCTGTGATTTGATGTGCTTACATGTGGCTGTATATAGAAAAGGATTGTGACGAATATGTCAAAGTGATTGTGATGGACAACCACTTCCTGGATGGGGTGTGTTCCTCAGTTCATGTATTAAACGATTGGATACATACCGTGTATAGAGAAGCTCATGTGGGCAATGTGGCATTTCCAGAATAAAACTAAAAGGACCTCTAGAAGTATAATCTCCATACTCAGTGAACCACGTAGGCAGTGGCAGGGTATAATGAATACTGACCTGAAACCTGTAAGAGGTATATGAGTAGATGGATAAATAATAAAAACACACAGTTGTAATATTAAGTCTATATTATTTAATGACAATCTGACTTAAATCTATGCACACATATTGTCACATATATGTCTGCCATACTTTTTCCTGAATCTTCAAGTAGTTAGGTACTTCAGATCTCCAAGAATTTCTACTGAAGCGCTTTTGAAAAGGTCGCAGCCTTTGCTGCAAGCAGTGTTTTTGCTACGAGCGTAGATTTGGAGCAATGTTGCCATTTCATCATACTGCTGTCTGTCACCACGACCCCGCTTTCCAAGGTGATTGCGGTATAGTCAGTCAGCTGTCTGTCCCATTTCGGCAACCTATGCTGCATTAAGCAGTGCTGGTGAAGCACCAGTCAGGGAGAATGTCGTCAGTAACGGTACACTGTTGTCGAATGCAAGAAATGCATCTTCTTCTAAAACCAATTGTCGACACTCGTTGTGAACGCCCTCCATATCCTTGATGATGTGTGCATTTTAAGGCGCCATCATGTAATTTGTATGGTGTGAAGCACTCGCACAACATTTATAGTAATTGCATAAAAATGAGCTATTAATAACATGATCATGCAACGATATTGCATTTTGTAGACCTTTCAGGTCTGCATTTTATGTGAATACCACAGTTTTGAGTGTTAATGTGATTTCAATGATACTTGTGTGGTCGACTTTGACGCCTTTAAACTCCTATTGTATTTCTTGAAACAGAAAGGCTCACATTTTATATGTAAGTTTCTGATGGAGCTCTTCTTTTGCTATGCGTAAACATGTTTTACTAGTATGGCAAACTGCTGCTCTTAACTGCCACCTTAATATTGAATGACATTTCTTATCTTGTCATTATTATTGAACATTGCTGAATGAAAATGGATCTGGGGAATATATTTCTAACACGTGATTGATTGATCATATTGAACTGTAGTTGTTGTTTTGAGTGACATCATTGTAAGATTTCAGTCCTATTGGCTTCACGAACTCCTAACTCTGATGTGTTGTCGCCAAGTCCTTCCAGTTCAGAGAGTATTACCGACTGGTGGGTGGGTTGATTTTATACATAGCGCCTATAGTACAGCAGCTTCAAATGGAAATGTACCAAGATTTTCTTTCCACAAAAATCTACTAGATTCCCATACTGATCAACAATGTTTATCTTCAATTGGTATAATGTCTGAACAGTTACTAGGAGGTATATGGGACGTCTCATCATATCTGTAATTTGGTATACTGGTGTCACTGTAGGGAAAAATACATAGATGGTACATCTGAAAGAATCGTGGAAAAAATCATTTGCGATCTTATACCCAACACGGATCGTGCTTACAGGTAAATTATCCATTGTTGATCTGACTAATAAAGTTTCTCAGTATTATTAGCCAAATCTTGGCAGCTCGAGAAAACAGGTATTGATCCTATTAAGTCTTCTGCGATATGGTTTTATGTTTGTTTTGTTGTTTTTATCTTTGTTTTGAATGTATTAACGTTTGCACGTGACTCAAAATGTTTTACATATAGTCTTATAAGTGCATTTAGATCATCAGTAGCGTAAGAGCCATGAGGAATCTCAACCACTTTGCCAATTCATAGATGTAATTCATTGTTTGCCTCAGTGATATTTTGGATGATGTTACAAGTTTCCAGAATGATCAGTGCAATACTCCATTTGCCTCTGCTTAAATCTACTGGGGAGAAGTCATTCTTATGTAGCATAGACAGTGGACAGTTTACTGCTTGTTTCTATGCATTCATCAGGAGAAACGTTAGACAGACATGAACACAGAATTAAGAATTTAAGTCTTGGTAGTGTCGAAACTTGTTGAACTTATGGCTGCTGGTGGACTGATGGCACAAATCTTCTGGCAGGCACAAATTCTGTTCAATTCAAATTTTTTTTCTTTAACATATGAAACCAGTATGTTACAGATTATAACCTCCCCCAGTTTCGCTCCGAACTTTATTATTCGCGTATGCTGAAGATGAAACTACACTCCTGGAAATTGAAATAAGAACACCGTGAATTCATTGTCCCAGGAAGGGGAAACTTTATCGACACATTCCTGGGGTCAGATACATCACATGATCACACTGACAGAACCACAGGCACATAGACACAGGCAACAGAGCATGCACAATGTCGGCACTAGTACAGTGTATATCCACCTTTCGCAGCAATGCAGGCTGCTATTCTCCCATGGAGACGATCGTAGAGATGCTGGATGTAGTCCTGTGGAACGGCTTGCCATGCCATTTCCACCTGGCGCCTCAGTTGGACTAGCGTTCGTGCTGGACGTGCAGACCGCGTGAGACGACGCTTCATCCAGTCCCAAACATGCTCAATGGGGGACAGATCTGGAGATCTTGCTGGCCAGGGTAGTTGACTTACACCTTCTAGAGCACATTGGGTGGCACGGGATACATGCGGACGTGCATTGTCCTGTTGGAACAGCAAGTTCCCTTGCCGGTCTAGGAATGGTAGAACGATGGGTTCGATGACGGTTTGGATGTACCGTGCACTATTCAGTGTCCCCTCGACGATCACCAGTGGTGTACGGCCAGTGTAGGAGATCGCTCCCCACACCATGATGCCAGTGTTGGCCCTGTGTGCCTCGGTCGAATGCAGTCCTGATTGTGGCGCTCACCTGCACGGCGCCAAACACGCATACGACCATCATTGGCACCAAGGCAGAAGCGACTCTCATCGCTGAAGACGACACGTCTCCATTCGTCCCTCCATTCACGCCTGTCGCGACACCACTGGAGGCGGGCTGCACGATGTTGGGGCGTGAGCGGAAGACGGCCTAACGGTGTGCGGGACCGTAGCCCAGCTTCATGGAGACGGTTGCGAATGGTCCTCGCCGATACCCCAGGAGCAACAGTGTCCCTAATTTGCTGGGAAGTGGCGGTGCGGTCCCCTACGGCACTGCGTAGGATCCTACGGTCTTGGCGTGCATCCGTGCGTCGCTGCGGTCCGGTCCCAGGTCGACGGGCACGTGCACCTTCCGCCGACCACTGGCGACAACATCGATGTACTGTGGAGACCTCACGCCCCACGTGTTGACCAATTCGGCGGTACGTCCACCCGGCCTCCCGCATGCCCACTATACGCCCTCACTCAAAGTCCGTCAACTGCACATACGGTTCACGTCCACGCTGTCGCGGCATGCTACCAGTGTTAAAGACTGCGATGGAGCTCCGTATGCCACGGCAAACTGGCTGACACTGACGGCGGCGGTGCACAAATGCTGCGCAGCTAGCGCCATTCGACGGCCAACACCGCGGTTCCTGGTGTGTCCGCTGTGCCGTGCGTGTGATCATTGCTTGTACAGCAGTGTCCGGAGCAAGTATGGTGGGTCTGACACACCGGTGTCAATGTGTTCTTTTTTCCATTTCCAGGAGTGTATATTTAATTAATTTAGCGTAATAGTTAATGGCTCATCTTCATGAAACTCATTGTTGTGCCCTTCTGTTATTTTGAAATATGAGGAAAACTACTAAATGATAATATCTCCTTTCACCAATACTGAATTTTATTAACTAAAACACTCTTTTTGCAAACCATCATTTGTAAACACTCAACAGAAATCAAATACTGTGTGCCACTACGTCTACATTCTGCCACTAATCTCCAGCCTCATTAACGAGCAACTGTCTCTAGCCTCTCGCACACCCAACTTCCACTCATGGACTCCATTACTCGACTCTGATTCACCCACTCACACACTGTTGACTGCACTGCAGTCTTTGCTTTATTTTATGGTAGCTGCATAGTGCATGATCGATACTATGTAAGGGTACTGTACACTTACATATCCCCACAAAAATAATACTTTAATATGATGGAAATATAATGGCGACGTTAGATTTGAATATTAAAGTTAAAAAATATAGAAAGACAAAAAAAGGAAAAATGTAAAATTTAAAATCATGAAACTACAGTAACTAATCAAAACTATTGGCTTATCAATGCAGACCCTCAGTTCATTAAGAATAACTCTCGTTTAGTCCCTGATTACAATATTTGTTTACATTTGTATGTGAAAAATGGCACTGAAGAAATTAAAGTTATTATCATGTAACTACACTGCCTTAGTCTATTTATATCATCAGTCAATCAATCACTAGTTAGCAACAAGATAATTCAGGTTAATGACAAATGCTTGTCACATTAATAACAATTATTTATTTGTGTGTTCATGAAATTTATTGTACTGACTTGAATACTAATCATTTCACTGTCACTGTATTGAATGAACATAAATATAGGCCTAACCGAATAAATGTGATTCAAAAGTAAACAAATAATAAATAGACCACTCTAACTACTACACAGTATTGACATGAAAATATACTATTAGTACTCCACATAAATTTATACTCCTAGTGGCAGTATATATTGAGAATATGATACTGTTAGATTTTGGCACACAGTTTACAGGGTTAGAAATACACGAAATTTGACAAAAAGTACATGCATTGGAAAGTAATCTATAAACAAATAATCACATTGGAAAACACATTGTTACACACCACTTCAGATCTAATAACTCTGCTTTAGGTCCTTGCCTATATGTTGAGTCATAAATCACATGCAAACACACTGGTTCACGACGCACTGGGCTGTAATATCGACGCCGCTGGGGATACATCACCACAATAGCAACAACACTTTCACTGGTTACTGTGCTTTTTCACTTTCCTATATGACACTATGCAAAACACATGTATTTGCAGCTTTCGATTAATTACAGGGCTGTGGCATCTAAGCCACTGGTGTCTGTCACTGCCAATTGGTGGAATTGTCGTAACAGCGACTCCCGCGCCATGAAACTTGTTGATCAGCTGGCCACTAACGTCAGCATCCCATGGTTCCGTGTTCCACACAGCTCGCCAACCTGACAAGCTAGCGTAGCGCTGGAACAAGCGACGGTCGCGCTGCGTGCTAGCTTCGCGTAGGGGTTGGCGGATCCACTGCTGCAGTAGCGACAAGTGACGACTGCACTGCACGCACATTGCTTCATGCCAGTGGCCCCATGTCGGCTCATCAACATATAAACACAAAAGGGAATTACGGCAGTGGGGAAACAAAACATACACTGCGTGACGACATTCAGTCTGTAGTAAACACAACACTCGCGCCAAGCGTCCTTATTATTGCTTACGGACTGGTCTCTGACTCAAGCACTGAACAATGTTTACTTAACAGCACAAAATGTTTAAAACTGATTGCACCTAGCTCACAGTATTTACCAACTACTGTCCACTATAACTGACTCACAGTAGCTACCGACTATTGTCCATTTACTTTCAAACAGGCAAAATGATCTGTTCACAAATAACACAACGTTCACTTTTTCACAGAGCATCTCTTGTCTGGCAACGCTTCTTACAAATGATACAGTTTAATGTTTTATACATGTTGTAGGCTATGATACTGACCAGACTGCACCATTTCAATTTCAGCTGAATTAGGGTGAACAAGTTTTCTAATTTTGAATGGTCCTCAGTAGTAGTGATGAAACTTTTTTATCTCTTCATTTGCACTTGATGATTTCGTCTGAGTTCGAATGAGTACTAAATCACCGACCTGGTATGTAACTAAACATTGTACAGATGTCATACATATTGCATTTTCAAGAGAAACTCTGAAAGTTTTTTACGAACATTCGATGTGCGAACCATGAGTGACCCGACAGATGTCAACACGGTAATCGAATTCTTGCCATACTCGTCCCAGGATGGCATCGCCAACTGTAGCAGTCACTTCCCATATTCTCTCCTGGAGCTCTGCTACATCACGTGGTAGAGGCTTACATACATCAGATCTTTAATGTGCCCCACAGGAAACAGTCACACGGAATGAGATCTCGTGGTCGGGGAGACGATTTCACGAAGCAACTATTCCTTTCTGTAGCACGGCCGATCCATCAATGCGGCAGCTCCGTGTTCAGATACCTATGAACTTCACGATGGAAAAGGGGGTGGAGACCCATCCTGCTGAAAGATGAACGGACTGTCCGATTGAATTTGAGGCATCCGCCATTGCTGCATCATGTCCAAGTAGGAATATCAAGTGACAGTACTGAACTCGCCATTTTTGCGACTAGCGCTGACTATCGGCAAATTACCGAACTACGCTGTGGCAGTATTCATGAAAAAAACTTTAATGCTTTATCTTCAAATTGACATATGTATGATGATTGTTGTTGTTGTGGTCTTCAATCCTGAGACTGGTTTGATGCAGCTCTCCATGCTACTCTATCCTGTGCAAGCTTCTTCATCTCCCAGTACTTACTGCAATCTACATCCTTCTGAATCTGCTTAGTGTATTCATCTCTTGGTCTCCCTCTACGATTTTTACCCTCCACGCTGCCCTCCAATGCTAAATTTGTGATCCCTTTATGCCTCAAAACATGTCCTACCAACCGGTCCCTTCTTTTTGTCAAGTTGTGCCACAAACTCTTCTTCTCCCCAATTCTATTCAATACCTCATTAGTTATGTGATCTACCCATCTACTCTTCAGCATTCTTCCGTAGCACCACATTTCGAAAGCTTCTATTCTTTTCTTGTCCAAACTATTTATCGTCCATGTTTCACTTCCATACATAGCAACACTCCATACAAATACTTTCAGGAACAACTTCCTGACACTTAAATCTATACTCGATGTTAACAAATTTCTCTTCTTCAGAAACGCTTTCCTTGCCATTGCCAGTCTACATTTTATATCCTCTCTACTTCGACCATAATCAATTATCTTACTCCCTAAATAGCAAAACTCCTTTACTACTTTAAGTGTCTCATTTCCTAATCTAATTCCCTCAGCATCACCCGATTTAATTTGACTACATTCCATTATCCTCGTTTTGGTTTTGTTGATGTTCATCTTATATTCTCCTTTCAAGACACTGTCCATTCCGTTCAACTTCTCTTCCATGTCCTTTGCTGTCTCTGACAGAGTTACAATGTCATCGGCGAACCTCAAAGCTTTTATTTCTTCTCCATGAATTTTAGTACCTACTCCGAATTTTTCTTTTGTTTCCTTTACTGCTTGCTCAATATACAGATTGAACAACATCGGGGAGAGGCTACAACCCTGTCTCACTCCCTTCCCAACCACTGCTTCCCGTTCATGCCCCTCGACTCTTATAACTGCCATCTGGTTTCTGTACAAATTGTAAATAGCTTTACGCTCCCTGTATTTTACCCCTGCCACCTTCAAAATTTGAAAGAGAGTATTCCAGTTAATATTGTCAAAAGCTTTCTCTAAGTCTACAAATGCTAGAGACGTAGGTTTGCCTTTTCTTAATCTTTCATCTAAGATAAGTCGTAAGGTAAGTATTGCCTCACGTGTTCCAACATTTCTACGGAATCCAAACTGATCTTCCCCGTGGTCCACTTCTACCAGTTTTTCCATTCGTCTGTAAAGAATTCGCGTTAGTATTTTGCAGCTGTGACTTATTAAACTGATAGTTCGGTAATGTTCACACCCTGCTTTCTTTGGGATTGGAATTATATTCTTCTTGAAGTCTGAGGGTATTTCGCCTGTCTCATACATCTTGCTCACCAGATGGTAGAGTTTTGTTATGACTGGCTCTCCCAAGGCCGTCAGTAGTTCTAATGGACTGTTGTCTATTCCCGGCGCCTTGTTTCTACTCAGGTCTTTCAGTACTCTGTCAAACTCTTCACGCAGTATCTTATCTCCCATTTCGACTTCATCTACATCCTCTTCCATTTCCATAATATTGTCCTCAAGTACATTGCCCTTGTATAAACCCTCTATATACTCATTCCACCTTTCCGCCTTCCCTTCTTTGCTTAGAACTGGGTTTCCATCTGAGCTCTTGATATTCATACAAGTGGTTCTCTTTTCTCCAAAGGTCCCTTTAATTTTCCTGTAGGCAGTATCTATCTTACCACTAGTGAGATAAGCCTCTACATCCTTACATTTGTCCTCTAGCCATCCCTGCTTAGCCATTTTGCACTTCCTATCGATCTCATTTTTGAGACGTTTGTATTCCTTTTTACCTGCTTCATTTACTGCATTTTTATATTTTCTCTTTTCATCAATTAAATTCAGCATTTCTTCTGTTACCCAAGGATTTCTATTAACCCTCGTCTTTTTACCTATTTGATCGTGTGCTGCCTTCACTACTTCATCCCTCAGAGCTACCCATTCTTCTTCTAGTGTATTTCTTTCCCCCATTCTTGTCAATCGTTCCCTAATGCTCTCCCTGAAGGTCTCTACAACCTCTGGTTCTTTCAGTTTATCCAGGTCCCATCTCCTTAAATTAGCACCTTTTTGTAGCTTCTTCAGTTTTAATCTACAGTTCATAACCAATAGATTGTGGTCAGAGTCCACATCTGCCCCTGGAAATGTTTTACAATTTAAAACCTGATTCCTAAATCTCTGTCTTACCATTATATAATCTATCTGATACCTTTTAGTATCTCCAGGATTCTTCCATGTATACAACCTTCTTTTATGATTCTTGAACCAAGTATTAGCTATGATTAAGTTATGCTCTGCGCAAAATTCTACCAGACGGCTTCCTCTTTCATTTATTCCCCCCAATCCATATTCACCTACTATGCTTCCTTCTCTCCCTTTTCCTACTGACGAATTCCAGTCACCCATGACTATTAAATTTTCGTCTCCCTTCACTACCTGAATAATTTCTTTTATCTCATCATACATTTCATCAATTTCTTCATCATCTGCAGAGCTAGTTGGCATATAAACTTGTACTACTGTAGTAGGTGTGGGCTTCGTGTCTATCTTGGCCAAAATAATGCGTTCACTATGCTGTTTGTAGTAGCTTACCCGCACTCCTATTTTTTTATTCATTATTAAACCTACTCCTGCATTACCCCTATTTGATTTTGTATTTATAACCCTATATTCACCTGACCAAAAGTCTTGTTCCTCCTGCCACCGAACTTCATTAATTCCCTCTATATCTAACTTCAACCTATCCATTTCCCTTTTTAAATTTTCTAACCTACCTGCCCGATTAAGGGATCTGACATTCCACACTCCGATCCGTAGAACGCCAGTTTTCTTTCTCCTGATAACGACGTCCTCTTGAGTAGTCCCCACCCGGAGATCCGAATGGGGGACTATTTTACCTCCGGAATATTTTATCCAAGAGGACGCCATCATCATTTAATCATACAGTAAAGCTGCATGCCCTCGGGAAAAATTACGGCTGTAGGTTCCCCTTGCTTTCAGCCGTTCGCAGTACCAGCACAGCAAGGCCGTTTTGGTTAATGTTACAAGGCCAGATCAGTCAATCATCCAGACTGTTGCCCCTGCAACTACTGAAAAGGCTGCTGCCCCTCTTCAGGAACCACACGTTTGTCTGGCCTCTCAACAGGTGGTTGCACCTACGGTACGGCCATCTGTATCGCTGAGGCACGCAAGCCTCCCCACCAACGGCAAGGTCCATGGATCATGGGGGGGATATGTATGATATCTGTACAATATTTGGTTCTTTTGCAATAAATAATCGAAAGTGTTCCCGGACTACATGTAATCACTGTATTTAGAATCCAAACTAGTACTTACACGCTTATCCAGCTATCCTACATTGAGTGCGTATTAACCAACGAGTACAACACAGAGGAAATCAACGTGAATGTCTCTTCCAGCAACAGCGGTTTTCTTAGTACCTCTTACACCTAGTCTCTAGGCGACAAAGCGACGATACTTACAGTCAGTCGCCCACATCGTACTGGGCGGATCACATCCCCCTTAAAGCGCTATGCAAATGGATTTAAGCCTGATGTATTCTTCTCCTTTAGCTTACCGACTTGTCAGTTCTTGGTTTTTGGATTGCTTCCCTTAATATTCCAGCAAATGACTCCAAATTCATCAAATTCATTATACTTCAGTTCGCTTGAGATGTTTACTGGTAGATACTTCACAGCAGTTAACGCTTCTGATTAGAGCGTACAGGATCTCCAGTCCTATTAACGTGCAACAGATTTAGTTACATTCATGTCAACTACCAACCACAACAGGTCTCCCCACGTGGTTTATAATGGATCATTTTATTACTATTATTTTCTCTCGTTCCTTTCTTTTAACACACACACAGTGTGTGCATATGTGTGTGTGTGTGTGTGTGTGTGTGTGTGTGTATGTGTGTTTGTGTGTGTGTGTTGGGATACAAACAAAACAAGAAGATTAGTGGAAGTGGAATTCGGCCAGCAAAGTAACGCACATGTGCCACATAACACAGTGCCAAAGAGAATTTCAGTCGAGAGCCTCACAGGATACTAATTGGCATAATGAGTCACCAACAGCCCATATAGTGGAAGTTACCCCTAACCCAGAGATCAATACCACCTCGACGCCGGAAAACTTGAACCGGTCACGGTGGCCCCGTTCTGTGACCTTGAAGGTGAGTGGGGGCACGAGCTTGATCGGCACTCGCTGTATCAGATACGATGATGGTAGTGATTTGAGAGATGATCCGTATCAAGGTAATGAGAGTACGCAGAAAAGCTTGACAGAGGGCAAGGTACAAGCTATTATTAAAGCCAAAATATTTGACCTTGATGTACCCATTGTGCTTGACACAGGTGCTATGACTAATTTGATGTCGCAGGGATTCTTTCAAGAATTGAAGAAACGTGGGTGTTTACCCACACTGCCAGTGCAAAATTACAAGGTACAAACTGCCACTGGTCAGAAATCGAAAGGAGTCATGATACAAGCCTCAATTCCCGTACAATTAGGACAGTTTTCTATGTGATGCAGTTTTTTGAAAGCAGAGAAATTGATAGTTTGTTGTTTAATCGGTGTGGATACATTTAGGACATACCAAGTACAAATTGATATAGGAAGAGGCCAGTGACATTTCCCTCTAAATAACCAATTATTTGGAAGAGACATAATCATGGGAAGTACTAATAGATGTAAAACTGAAGTTACTCAAGATTCTGAATCCCAATTGGTAAATCCCATAGTTATGTTGTCAACAAATAGACTAACGAACAGTCGGCAGCAGAAGAAGTAAACGTCGACTCAATCAGCACAAAGGTGTTCGTCAGGATAGAAGTCAGGAGCGGAGGGCGTTGTAAAATGAAAATTAATTGAGTGGAATGGACCCAGTTTATTCTTGTAATGATGGTACAGTGGTGCCTACGTAGGGCTGAGCAGCCCCAAGAGGGGTTGCCGTCTGTTCATCAGAGAGGCAGAGGCTAGAGGAGCGACTACTCGGGGCCGAGGTCAGAAGCTAAGAGAGCGCGGAGCTGTTTCCAAGCCGCCCTCGCCGCTCCCGGCCGCGTCCCCACGTGATCACACGATTAGTCTCTGATTGGAGGATTGATTCCGCCAACGCGCCTTGCTAGTAGCGTGCCCCCGTCAGCGCAACCAACCCGTGGGACTTGAGTCTGACCGAGGAGCACGTGGCAGGAATGTGCCGACCATGGTCTTCCGGCCAGCACCTTCCACCACAGTATGCCCAAGCCGGCTACGGCCGAACATTATGCATTGAAAATTTATTTAAATAAAATTTTGTCGGCAATGATCCCTCTTGGGGGTCTCCTCCCTGCACATCCTTTCCCCTTCCGAAGAAGGCTCTCTGGATGAAAATGAATGAGCTTATTCTAATCGATTATTCCATTTAAAAAAATATATGATCATGAAGGGTCCCATAACATAGTGATATTAATATGTGCAAATGTTACAAAGTGGCCTGAAGGAAGGCTCTTGAATAACAAACTTGTGAAGTTGGTGCGACGGCAGTGGGGCGGCGCCATGCTGTGAATGTGTGTCGGCGGTATCAGTGGTGGTGGGTACCCAGGCGATGATGAGGGGCACCGGAGCACAGCACACTGAAACACTCCACCCTCGTGGGGGTGAGAGAATGCTCCCAGGCCTAATAGTCACAAGGGGGTTTTTCCCCGTAATATTACTTTGAGTTCTTAAATCTAGGATTACAATGGTAATTGCCCAAGTGGGTGAATGAGAACATTACAAAATGACAAAAATTTAAAGAGAAAACAAAATAACTTACATGAGGGTTAAAACTCGACAGTTAAATTGTGATTCCATAGACTTTACATAGAAATACAAATCCATTACAAAATTAGTTCATTGACCTGACACCTAAACTACAACTTAATTCTAAGAGGGGGGGGGGTCATGCCTGATCGCATGCACCAAGGTTGGCAGGTAGTTTCAGGTGTGATATTCACCTTCAGGTTGTGGGGGTGGTACTACTTCTCGGAAGGAAGTGAAACATTTGCAAAACCCTCTTTTACAGAGTATCCAGGATACTATAATCAGAATTATTACAGTGATGATTACCGAACCAGCGCTGGGTAATACAACGGTGGTTAATCGCTTGGTTTGGTGCCAATCAGCAATATGTGAGGCCACTCGGTCAAGAGCAACTTGGTTGTGTTCCTGGGTAAGGAGATGATTGATCGATTGGAGTAGATCTGAATCATTGGTATTCGGTAAATTCTTCAGCTTCTCATGGAGATAGATTTTAAAAGAGAGTTCAGGAAGGTATAAGGTAAATGTGGGAATGGTGACATGAAAGGTGGAGTGCAATTGAGCTGATATCCTCATAGAAGCAGCGTATACGTCACATCTTGAACTATTATACACTAGGCCACTATTATTCAGTGTTATCCGGTACGATTCAGTCTCTGACATTGAACGGTGGCACACCAGGGTGGCGGTGAGAGTCTGTGGAACAGCGAACAGAAAACTGTTGCCAACAGGCTGAATTATTGGTTGACGAAGTGAGACTAGAACACGAGGACATGGAGGGGTAGTAGTTTCAGCTAAAAACAGTGACATCTCGCACTCAATAGTGTTAGTGTGTAAAATTAGCGTGGAGCATAAGTAATGTGTTGTATGGAAGCAACTGGATAGTTCAGCGCGAGTGAGAGTGGCGTGAGTTTGTCGATCGCGACTAACTATTAAAACTTCTTGAGTCTGCCAAACAACATGGTGATGAAGGGTAGCCGAAGAGACTGGAAAAGTGTATATTTGATAGCACTCGTATTCGCAATTTGCGCACGTGATTGGCAACCTCATTCGCATCCGAATACCGTCAGAATTACGGGTAAGTCGGACCTCCAATGCAGCGTAGTAAAAGGGGAGGTTGCTTTCCCGCACGGCATAAAGCATTTGTTTAGGGGCCAAAATTTGCGAGGACACATTGTGTAGCATGTGCAAGAAGGGCTCTGAGGGTAACAGATGGGGACTGAGCTTTCCTTGCAGTCCGAGTTGAATGGCCGAGTGTAACATGTGCACGTGTAACTGTGCTGTGTGTATATTAAATAAAGAATCTGCGTGGTCTTCATAATGTCCAATGTGATAGTTAGATTACGTAATCCCGAGCGAAGATGAGTCCACTCTTGGTTAAAGGATTGTTCAAGTGCACCATAGTGTCGTGTTAATCTGTCGGCTACAACTTGTATTTGTCTAGTTGTGGCTAACAGGTTATTCTCAAGATGTGTCAGGCGCACCTGTTGATGTATCAACACTTCGTGATTAACTTGTGTTTCCGAAAGCGCTTGCTGTGTGTCCAAATCCCAGCGTTTTGCGTCTGTTTCGTCAGGAGTCCCAAAGACAGATTTTAATAATGTACCTCCAACGGACAACCAGGCTCGTTTGAAACGAGGCAGTGGTACTGCATCCCTAATACTGTTCAATTGACTTCGAAGGGTTGAAATAATTCTAGTCGCTTCCCACAAAGATCGGAGAAACTCATGTTCCTTCGTCTGCGTCAAGAAGGTTTCATATTTTGACAATTGCTGAGCTGTATCATATAAAGCACGGTCTTCCTCTTCTAATAATGTTAGGTTGACATCAGCTAACACAATAGCATAATGTGGAGTATGCACCAGATTGTGACGACGTCCAAAGAGCACGCCAGATGTGGAAGGATAGACGTGAAATGGAGGCGCCTTAACGGCGACGACGACAACCATTGAGATTAACATGCTGCCCATTGCGGATGATAAATTGACAGCCATTTGAACGGAGGTTGCTTTCAGTTTCCAATGTTGATAACGGTCGACTGCGAGAGAAAGTATTAGTGCCCCTAGAAGTAAAATTTCCTGGCTTACTTGATGAGTAATTCAGAGATGACGGAGGGGGTACAACGTTGTAGCAGTAATTACCTGGCAAGTAGCGACGATGGACCCGTTCAGTCACGCTTACTGATGAAGAAGGCCACGAAGTAGAATCACGGCAGGCAACCAACAGTTTGGCAGCCGTGGGGGTAGCAAGGCGGCAAGACAATGGTGTAATTCGACACCGAGTATCCGCTGATCAATCACGCGTCAGCAAAAAAGACGCTGAACGCGGAGGCAGTACTACGCAGCGCAGACTAAGCGTAACTCGCTGGAAAAATTTTTCTACCTGCTATGGGACGAAGGCCAAGTGTCATCAATTAATTTGAGATTTTGTACGAAGAAAGTTTTTTTTCTTTTTTTTTTTTTTTGAATGAATAAAATGGGAAGGAATCCTGTGATCGCGGTGTAAACCCGCACAGCCTAGGCACCTCCCACGCATTGGCCACTACGCAGGGGCACCCACCCCGCTAAGGTTCGACACGGCGAGACAGGTGAAGTACTTCATAAATTTCAGAAATAATATTGAGTGGTTTTTCAGCTGTAGAAAACCCGAATGAGGGTAGGACAACTCAAGTTAACTCAATAATCAAAGGATCCTTACTTACCGAAGTGGTCAATAGAAGTCGGAAATGAATGTTAGCGAGAGCGAGTTTGTTGCTCGTGAATACAGAGGCTGGGTGTGAAGCAGTGGAGGCGGCGCAGCGCAGCTTATCAGCGCTGAGCCGGCAGAGTGCTGAGCTCAGATAACAGCGTCAGAGAGCGCTAGTGGCTCTGCGTCCGAGACTAAGACATTGTAAGTGCAACTTAAAAGTAACAGTTTATTGCAAAGCAATAATACACAAATAGCTGATGTCACAAAGACGTTTGATTCCATTTTAACAGAACAACTTAAGTGTTCAACAGGTAAATTGACTACGTTGTTGATTAAAAGAAACTGCTACTGAACATTCCCTTTCCCCTTCCGAAGAGCGGAGGGCATGAACCATACTTAGTATATGACAATAGAGGTCTGGTAACATCAACGAGTTACACCAAGGTAGTGTGGATATGAACAGTGTGAGTGTGTTGTTAGTTGTTATTGGCGTATGAAGTGTTGTGTAAATGTGTGACTCACGGTAGCTGATGGTGGATACGAATTGAAGGCCAATAGGTGCTATCAGAGATACTTCCAGTCGAGAAACAATGAAACTTAAAAGGGAATACCGAATATGACACAAAAATAGCACATAACCATAAAGTGTACTAACATTAATCATAACTATAAATTGATAACAATAAAACATGACATTGAAGTAATAACAATTGACAAGAAATAAAATAAAGGAAATATTTCCCGAACATAAACTTCCGAATCGGATACGAAATCCGCTAGGGGAATTTGTTTTTTTTTTTTTTTTTTTTTTTTTTTTTAATCGGTTGACGAAGTGCATAAGGGACTACGTCAGTAAAATCCGACAGTGTGTGTATATAACAACATCGTTCTTAAAAGTGCAGTTTGCACTGTCAGATGGTGAAAAGCAACTAATCCGTTCAGCAACGGAAAAGGCTGCCATCTGGTGAACGGTAACTGAATCTTTGGCAGAATCCGATGATTTTGCAATGGAATTGCCATCTAGAAGAAGGTGGCGTTGTATAAAATGTAATAAAAGAGCGTCTGGGCCTCAGTCCATTTGTGGTTGAGTGCCAAAGGCGTAGTGTGAGTGCAAATTGTCTCACGGTAATTGATGTATGAATTGGTTTGTGGTCAACCGAGGAGCCTAGGATTCGGTGACGTGTAAGTACGAGTTCGCAGTGCGTATGAGCTACCTGCGAGTGACTCGACTATTAAGTTCAGCAGTCCATTAGTGCAATCTGCAGACTTGGATTGATGATTATATAATTTGCAGGGCAATGGGGCAACCTGCGGACAGTGCTAAGGCGACCTGTCTGATAATTGAGGGGTAGGCAGTGCATTGGAGCTATCTGCGATACCGTGGTTCAGCGGCCTAAGGGCGTCCGTAATAAAAGTATCAGCGGCGTTATTAGCGACCTGCTGTACTAGGGAAATGTCGACTGTTCAAGCAATAAAAATAGCTCTGAAGCTAGAATAGCATACATGCATAAATAGCGTCACTTTTTGAGCGCGCAGTACATAACACTACATAAAATGAAAATCATGAACTATAAATCACTAGTGCTAGCATAATGACATAATTAAACACAATGACATATATTGACAGGAAAATAAAAACACAATGATGTATAATAATAATGCTGTAAGTAGTCGGAACGCTCAACATTAACATGCAACACTGGCCACTTGGGGCTGGCTGCTAGGCTGCGTGTGTGTTAGTTTTAAAACTGATGATAACAAATTGAACTGAAAGGACAACTAGGCACAGTTCCCGTAGCGCTTACATCACTGGCTAATTAGAGGCAAAGTACGTATCTCACAATGGATCATTGGCCGATATTTTGGGGCAAGACTGCAACAAGGGAGAGCAATATCTCGGTGTAAATGGTGGTAAGACTAAAAGACCGGTACTGTCGGAAGAGGGTACCTAACATGTTGTAGGGGCCTCCTCATCGACAGAAGAAGGAAAACAGGATAGAACAATAACCACAGCGGTAGAGTAAAATAAATGGGGAGGGCAAAAATAACTGCGTAGCAACCAAGGAACAATCGTCCACCCATATACGGCAGCCCGGACGATTGGTCGTTTGTGCCTCGTCAGTAGCGTGAAAAACCCGTGGCATTGTATTGATTTGCCCATATCTGGCCTTGTCCAAGGCAGTTCGATGTGTAAGAGGGTTAGGGTTGTAGTTTGTAACTCACACAATGAATCAAAGCAGTAGTGAAATTTCACTTATAGGATTGGCAGACTAAGGTATGCAGAATAATGTAAATCATTAAGAACTTCGTGTGATTTATCCAGCTAATGTGAAACAAAACGAGGAAAAGAATTTAAACAATGAATCACATCTATTTAATATTTATGTTAAGATTTATTGGGATGTTTGAATGAATTTTGTTTGCCGTGGCTTCCGGCTGCATGAAAGAAACCAGCCTGGAGCTGTTAGCGAGCGCGCAGCGCAGGCGTAGGTGCGGAGTAGGCAACGGCACGTCAGCGGTTATGTGAGAAGGCGTGTAGCCGCGAGAGACCGGCCGCTACTGCAGCGCCAAATATCACGCGCTTAGCGTATACCAGAAATAACGATGAATTAGAAATTGCTAATTATCTAGCATAAGAGGTATTTTTTTTTTAAAAAAAAAAAAAAAGGCTGTTAGTTATAGAAACTGATGGTAAGTGCATTGTAGTCTGTCATACACGGAGGATAGGGCAGTAATTTGCGGTTTGTTTTTGTAACTACTCGGACGCGCTGCGTGTTGAGACGCTGGAGGCGGCAGCGCACGTGGTGATAAGATACGTCATCGCGCGGAGCGCTGTTACTGGCTGAGAAGGAATGATGGCCGCTGGCCAGTTCTTGGCGAGGAGAAGGGACAGCGCTGAAGAGGAGGGGAGGCGACAGCTGATGTTTTGCCCCGCCAACAGCTGGTCCCGTAAACAAAGCGTACGAGGCGTATGCATTTCAAGTCCTGGCTTTATCTGTTCCGATTACTTACGATTAGCTGCAGCAAATACAGAACTAGGACATATAGTACAATACACTAGACGTCAACGTAACAAGTATTAAGAAAAGCTCGGAGTAAAAATACTCCACATGTACTGGTTTGCCAAATAGATGGCAATAGAGGACATTGAAGAATATTATTCGGAGTTAGCAGCCGCGGTTCTGCCAACACCAAGTGTAATGATTGCATTTGAAGCAAGTCAGTTGCGTGACGTCTAATGCGTGGCATTGCTTGCAAAACATAAAACATAATCATACATATAAAAATGAGCAAAAATACATGACAGGACTGGAAACTGACAATTGAGAATGGCTGGGAACTCCGTGGTGGCCAGGCACGTCTTGCTTCCAAGTCCCTGGAGAAAATGACTTAAACTAAGCTGCAATAGAACATAACATAAAACTCTAACTAGGCGTGATTAATCACGCGACCTCAACCCATAAGGGTGTCGATTCCGCAAAGGGTATCTACAACCCTGTGGAGGTAATCTCCTTCGTTTTTCCTTTCGTTTTTGTTCTACTTGAGGTGGAGGTGACACAGGAGGATCGGGGGCTGCGACCTGTTGTGGTGACACAGCCCTACCGTGGTAAGGTTGCAGGCGGTCAAAGTGCACTATCACCGTACGATCGGTTAATTGCAGTTCTGCATTGACTGGTGAGGTCAATCGTACAATCCGATACGGGCCTTCAAAGCGGGGAGAGAACTTTTTAGTTCGTCCCTTTTTGATTGCCGGGTTTCGTAGTAACACTAAATCACCTGTCTGATAAGTCGGTAAAACAGCATTTTTGTTCTGCCTGTGCAACAGTTTATTAGTAGCTTTGATATTATTCCTCTTTACCTTATACCAGATCGCTTTTAGCCGGCGGGCTAAACCTTTTACTTCCTTTATTTCTACACCTTGAGGTAGTTTGTCTATTTCGAACGGCGAATTCATCGGCCGTCCAAACACAGCTTCGTAAGGGGTATACCCTGTGGATTCATGTATTCGGGTGTTGTATGCAGAAGAAATATACGGTACATATGTGTCCCAATCAGCGTGCGTTTTTGCAACATAATAGGATAACATTTTACAAATTGTACGGTGTACGCGTTCAACGCGACCGTTGGCTTTAGGATGGAAGGGAGTTGTACGCCATTTTTTGATTCTTAATAATTTACAAATTTGTACAAATAAAGCAGACATGAAATTGGTTCCTTGATCCGTTAAAATGGCATCAGGACTTCCAAAAGGCAGTATCACACGATTTACAAACTCTCTCGCCACAGTTTCAGCTGTCATGTCGGGGAGGGGAACCAAAATTAGATAACGTGAAAAGTGATCAATAACAGACAAAATGTATTTGTTACCTTGTTGCGACTGTGGAAAAGGACCTTGGAAATCTAAAGCAAGAATTTCGAAGGGTGAAGATGCCTGAGGAAGTGTTTGCAGCGGCACTCGCGGATGCCTATTTTGTGCTCGTTGTGCACACGGCAGGCAAGATCTTACATACCTGTCCACATCACGTTGTCGGTATTGCCACCAATAACGTGTCGCAATTCGAGCGTTTGTAGCGCGTTTTCCGCTGTGACATGCTTGGATGGTATCATGGCATTGCCGTATTATACGTTGCTGCAAGCATTCCGGTATTACCAAACGATTCCCATGTGGAGTTCTTCGATACAAAAGGTCGTCTATTACTTCAAATTCTGGGAAGGTGGCGTATCTTTGACATTGAACGTCCACCTGCTGTGCTTCTTTTAACTCTTCAATTGATACCTCATCTGATTCAATGACACGCACTTTTCTACTTAACGCATCAGCATTTTGATGCAACCGACCAGGCTTGTGCCGAACTTCAAAATCATATTCTGACAGTTTCATGGCCCAGCGCATAAGTTTGCTGCTAGGGTCTTTAAGATTCAATAACCACTGCAGAGCAGAGTGATCGGTAAGAACTGTAAATTTGCGACCATAGAGGTAACATCTAAAATAATTAATTCCAAAAAGAAGGGCAAGCAATTCCTTTTCTGTAGTACTGTAATTAGTTTCTGCTTTATTCAGTTGACGAGAGGCATACCCAACGGGTTTTTCCTCACCATCTTGCACTTGGCTTAGGACACATCCTACAGCAAAATCAGATGCGTCACAAGATAAAATAAAAGGTTCAGCGAAGTCTGGGTAAACAAGTAGAGGTGAACTAGTTAAAACAGTTTTCACTGTTTGAAAGGCGGTCGAACATTCATCCGTCCAAACAAAAGGAGTATCCTTTTTCAACAATTTAGTAAGTGGTTTGGTAATAGTAGCATAATCTTTAACAAAACGGCGGTAATAATTTGCAAGGCCAAGGAAGGATTGTAATTCCTTTAAATTTGTTGGAATAGAAAAAGTGTCTACTGCTTCAGTTAATCGTGGATCTGGTTTGACTCCGCTGGAACTGATGACATGACCTAAATACTGCACTTGTGATTGAGCAAAAGAACATTTTTCTAATTTTAAGCTTAAATTAGCATTTTGCAAGCGCAACAGTACACTGCGTAGATGTTCAGCATGTTCAGCAATCGATTTTGAAAATATAATTATATCATTAAGATACACAAGGCACATAGTAGGTTTCAACCCACGTAATAGCAGATCTGCAAATCGCTGAAAGGTTGCTGGTGCGTTGCGAAGCCCGAAAGGCATCCTTAAGAATTCATATAAGCCGCCAGGAACTACAAAAGCTGTCTTAGCTCGATCTTCAGGAGCAATTGGAATTTGATGATACCCACTGCGCATGTCTAATGTTGTGAAGTACCGGCAATTGCCCAGACGATCGAGTGTTTCATCGATCCGGGGTAATGGATAATGATCTGGAGTAGTAACTTTGTTTACTGCTCGCATGTCTACACAGAGGCGATAGGATTTTTCTCCGTCTATAGATTTCTTTGGAACGACTACAATTGGGCTAGACCACGCACTAGAAGAGGGTTGTATTATTCCTGCTTCTAGTTGCTGTTGTATAGTTTCCTCTACCACTGACTGAAGATGGTAGGGAATTCGGTACCCTTTTTGAGCTATTGGCCTAGCATTTCCGGTTGGAATCTCATGTTGGATTAGATCTGTTGCTGGTAAATATTTCCTGTCTTCAAACAACCATGAATACTCATTCAACACTTCATTTATTAGCTTTTGTTCATGCAATAGGAGATGACTAAGCTTAGCTTTAAACTTATCTGTCAGATGTGACGTGATTGTCAAAAGGTGTTGAGAGGCGGCAGCAGTCTTTTTCTTTTTCAGAAAAGGGGTTCTCTTTGACAACTCATCTTCTGGGATAACCTGTAAGCTGGCTAATACTGTACCACGCGGTATGAAAGCTTGCTTGTGACTAAAATTGTCTAAACACACGGGTACGCAATTTTCTTTCTGTACTTGCTGCGCTTTGCACAGGCTACGTTTTACGTGGACCTGCATCTGGTCGAGAGTTTCATTCTGGCAGAGTGGATCTACCAAGAAATGAACCTCTTCGGATTCACGTATCCCGACAGGCACCCAAAGGATCTTTCCTGTGCCTTCTGGTATCTCCACGGGATTATCGGCTTTTAGCATCGTTACGGGAGACTCTGAAACTTGGGAAACGGATCCTTTTTTTCCAGCTCCGCTCGCCCGCAACGTGCAGTCACGTCCAAAACGGTGCACGTTGTCGCCGAATTGGACGCTATTTAACCTATAGTCAATAACCCCCTGGAAATGACGCAGAAAGTCACTTCCTAGGATGATGTCGTAATCCGTGCGCCTGTTTCGTACAACCTCCATCGTAAAAGCATATTCTGTGGAGTCCAACATGAACTCAACGCAACAGCTGCCATCAGGTTTCACTATGCCGGGACCAATACCACTGATATGGTACCGCGGCGGTTGCAATGTTCTTTTATCTCTCTTCGATAAAAATGCCAAGCTGATCTGTGCGCCTGTGTCAATTAGCACGCGTATTGGTTTGCGGCCTCTAACACCATCGACAACCACGCTTGCCACCTGCGTGATTCCCTTATCAACTAGGGGGGTCACTATTTTTAACGGGGGCCGGGAGGGGTGGCACTTCCTGCCCCGCGGCCGTTTCCCGAATTCTGTGATTGGTTTCCATTTCGCCTGGAATTTGCAGGCGGTTGTGGCCTACTATTTGGACAATGCACGCTTTGGTGGCCCATGTTCCTGCACTGATGACAATATGGCACGCGACATAGCTCTGCCACATGTCCTTGTCTATTACAGCGCCCACACTTAGTATCGTTCGAAAAGACACGTCGGGGCTCACTTTGCCGCGCGGAGACGGCCACAAATCGGCTCGCCTCCTCTCTCAAGAGTGCTAATCGTACGGCTTCATGTAAGGTGCGGGGGGAAGCTACCTTGATTTCGCCCCCTATTTGAGGGTTTATGCCACGAATAAACACGTCTATCGCACGACATTCTGATTCTTCCAACAGAACTTCGTTACGAGCAGAACTGGCACTTAGTGCGTACGTGTGGCATGCGACGCTTCGAATCCTGTCCGCGAATGCTTCTAAATCTTCACCCGCTTTTTGCTTAAGGGTGGAAAGCAAGTCGCGATAGTAACTAGTACCACGTTTGTCTGTATACCTTTCAATCAACCCTGTTGCAAGGGACTGGAAGGTAGGGGCATTTTTCAAGCTCTCGACCGACTGCACGTAGTTCCGCGCTTCGCCGGTGAGTTTCATTTTCATCACGTTTAAGAGAAATTCATCTGGTCAACCGCAAAGCTTTCCGATGTCCTGGATATTCTGGACAAGCGTTTGAATATCCTCGTGCGGCTTTCCAGCGAACGCCGGAATAAACGCTACTGCTGGGAAGCTCTGCACCAAAGTAGAGGTGGCTACTGCCACAGGTGATTCTGCATTAGTGAGTGGTGGGATCACCTGCTTCGGCTGTTCTTCCACTAGCACTGGCTTAGCAACACTAGATTGCGGAGAAGCCATTTTAAGATCATCTATCTGTTGCTTAAGCTCCGCGTTAGTCAGAATTAATTGATTTAACTGGGACTGCAGCGCCAAGAGGGGATCTTCATCCGCTCCGGCTGCTCCTGCCTCCGATTGCTGCCTGGTGATCGGCATGTTACAATAGTATGGGCATCTACACCACCGTAGCGTCGCTAGCGACTTACATTATTTGGTGGCGTGCAGACGACGGACGGCGGCGGTGTCGACGAGCGGCGGCAGGCGCGTTGATCACTCGTGGGCGCAGGCGGCGGGCGACAGCATGGACAGCTGCGACGGCGAGGCGGCGCGAGGGCCGCACCCCGGACCCTGGCGCAGGCGGTGGCCCGTGGCAGCTACGGACAGCGGCGGCGGCGGCGGCGAGCGTGACTGCATCGCGGACCCTCCTCGGCTCGCGTCCGGGGGAGAACTGCGTCACGCTTGTGGCGCGCTAGTGCGCGGCCACGCACATTCTGCAACGCAGGCGACCGGCTGGCACGTGCATGGCGCGCTGCAGCCTCGCCACGTTCGGTCTAGTTTCCCTTAATTGCTCAAACTCGGCCCCTTCATAGTACTCATACCCAACTGATGAGTTGATTTTACAACCGTAAGGTGGGTCGCATCCCACTTCTGACACCATTTGTTCGTCAGGATAGAAGTCAGGAGCGGAGGGCGTTGTAAAATGAAAATTAATTGAGTGGAATGGACCCAGTTTATTCTTGTAATGATGGTACAGTGGTGCCTACGTAGGGCTGAGCAGCCCCAAGAGGGGTTGCCGTCTGTTCATCAGAGAGGCAGAGGATAGAGGAGCGACTACTCGGGGCCGAGGTCAGAAGCTAAGAGAGCGCGGAGCTGTTTCCAAGCCGCCCTCGCCGCTCCCGGCCGCGTCCCCACGTGATCACACGATTAGTCTCTGATTGGAGGATTGATTCCGCCAACGCGCCTTGCTAGTAGCGTGCCCCCGTCAGCGCAACCAACCCGTGGGACTTGAGTCTGACCGAGGAGCACGTGGCAGGAATGTGCCGACCATGGTCTTCCGGCCAGCACCTTCCACCACAGTATGCCCAAGCCGGCTACGGCCGAACATTATGCATTGAAAATTTATTTAAATAAAATTTTGTCGGCAATGATCCCTCTTGGGGGTCTCCTCCCTGCACAAAGGTAAGCGAATCAAAGTGCTTGTCTCAAGAACAGCAAATGGAACTTAGGGAACTGATGCTTGCTTATATGCATGTATTTAAAAAAAGTACCAGGTATTATTAAGGTTTTTGTGTACAAAATGGAAGTGTGTCCTCACGAAACTTTTCGTTCTAGCTCATACTCTATACCATGGAAAAAGAGGCAAGCAGTAAGAAAACAGATTTACAGGATACTTGAATGGGGCGTAATACAACCGTAATTTTCCCCTTATTGTAGTCATACTTTGGTGGTCAGTAAGACAGATGGCAAGGTGCTGTTGGTCCTTGACGCACATAAGATTAATAAGATTATTGTCCAGTCCAAGCACGTCCAGACAACTTAGATTAACAGTTTATGAAATTCCATATTGTTAAAGTTCTTACGATAATCGACCTCCGGCTTCGTATTGGCAAATAAAACTAAATAAAGCAAGTCGGAAGTATACCGCCTTCGTAGGTGGGGGCAGAAGCTTCGAATTTCAATTACTACCGTTTTGATTGAATGTAAGTGCAGGTGTATTATCTCTGCACTTGACAGAGTGCTGGGGCCCGAACGTTTGGGCAACGTAACAGTGTATGTGGACGACCTTTTAGTCGCTACACCCACTTGGGTAGCACATTAAAGATTAATTGAACAAGTATTGAGCCGCTTTTATGAATATGGAGTAACAGCAAATCTCAAGAAATCTAATTTCGGACTCGTAAAGGTATAATTTTTAGGACACGTAATCTCTTCAAAAGGCATACTGCCCGAACCTAAAAAACTTTATGGCATTAAAAACTGCCCTATTCCTCAAATCAAGAGACAATTAAAGGCATACTTACCCCTAGTGCCATTTTTCAGGAAAGTCATCCCTAACCAACTTATGAACAGTGATCCTTTAATCAATCTTCTCGGAAAAAACAGACCTTGGTTATGGGACAAGCAATGTCAAACCGATTTCGAGAACATCACGCAAGCCTTCATAAACACTAGTATTTTATCTCAACCAGACATGAAGAAAGATTTTTGTTTATGCACGGACGCGCCTTCTCACGGTTTGGGTGCTTGCCTTTTACAAATGGTAGAAGAAGAGGGAAATCTCATCCCTAAAGTAATTAGCTTCGCCAGTCGCTCCTTATCCGAAGCTGAACGTTCATAATCAGTCACGGAGTTGAATATTTCCTTTGGGGTAAACACACGAAAGTATACTATGACCATCAGTCCCTATCGTTTTTGTTGACTTGTAAATTGCTACACCGACAGATAGACAGGTCCTGTATGTATCTTCAAGAGCTCAAGTTGGAAATAGTGTACCTAAAAGAAAACCAAAACATAATAGCTGAAGCTCGTTCTCGACTACCACAAGGCATAGAGGAATTCAACGATGTTTTAGAGCAGGGAGATGAGATAAGAGCTATGTCGATGGAGGACAAAACACTCCGCCCATGCTACGAGTATGGAGCAATTACAGCAGGAAGACATACGCTGGTGTAAGGTAAGAGCGAAACTTACACATAACGGTGATGAAATGTTAAAATGTTTCTCACTATTCACAAAGGTGTTCTGTTCCATAGGAAACCTCCGGAACTAGTACAATGGCGCGTGTGTTTGCCAACCCAATAGTTGGGGCCATTATGCCACTGCAAAATGCATGACAAAATAGATAAATATTGTTATTCCCCAACCTTAGACGAAGAATACTACAGGTGGTAAGAAAGTGCATTCTTTGTCAGAAAAAAAAACATTCTAGCATTCTACATCCCGTTGTGGCTAACCCCTAGAAAATGTATCGTTAGATGTGGCTGCACCCTATCCCAGAGGTAAGGGGAGGAGTAAAATATATAGTAGGCCCGTATAATATTTTCACAAAATACGTAAAACTTTATGCTCTACAGAAAGTTACAGCCAGTTCAATTATAAGGCGAATTAAAGAGTATTATTTTGGAAGACTAGGAAAACCAGAGGTAATGTTAACAGATAATGCTTCATATTTTTTTGGGGTGTAAATGGAAAGAGTTTGTAGACTCCAACACATTTTAGTATCCAAATTTCATCCCAAAGCATCCCCCACAGGAAGGGTGTTTAAGGAATTCAAGAGGTTTGTGTGGACCTATATACCTCGTAAACATATCGAGTGAACTGAATATGTCACTCCTTTCTTACAAGTTGTTAACAACCTTACCCATAGTTCAACTGGATTTCCACCAAATCAGCTGATGTTCGATTGCAAACAGGTAGACGAGTGTGAAAAACCTTTGCCGAAGATACCGATACCGGACTTTTCACTGGATGATAAAACACAATCAATAATAAACCTTGAAACCTGGGCTAAATGTAGAACAGGAATTTACGATAGAAAGTTGAAACGTACAACTCAATTTTATATAGGAAAGAAGGTATTTTTTAGAACACATCCCCAATCCACAAAAATTGGAAAACTGAATCGTAAGTGGCAACTACTATACACTGGACCAATCATAATCACTAACATCCCCTACTTGGTACCATACAGATTGGTATGCACACGAACACATGTAAAGAAAAGGGCCTTTACTCACACAAAGACGTGAGAACATTTCTATACTGAGGAAGGGCTGCATACCCTCTAAGTTGTATCTATGTATAATAATATTAAATTCTGGGTACTGGGAAATCACATTCCAGAATTTATGTGCTTAATTGATAAGGAAAATTTTTGTTTGTCTTTTTTCTTATATGTCAAATGTGTAAATGACTAGGTGAGTGGATGTAACATGGAAGTATTTTACTTTTATGTGTCTAGAGACGACGATACTTTAAATACAACGCTTCGACTTGTGCATAGCCCAATTGTAAACAAATAAACGTACTTGTGACAAGCACGGTAGCGCACAATGGAATACACATCTCGCCTTGACGTTAATGATAACAGAGCGACGCAGCACGTGGGAGAGAAAGCTATTCAACAAAGTGAAAGCGCAGACACAGCTGAAACTGTTGGAGCACCCAAAACAAACAAACTCTGTGAGCTACAGCCTGCACTAGCATTAGTAAAGCCTATAGCCTAAACAGGAACATAGAAAATTAAGGGAGAGTCTTTGCTACAACTACGATTATCTACATATACACATAAACAAATATAAGCTAAGGGATTACATACACCGAAGGGGATCCTAAACTAAGAGATAGTTACTGAAGTTACGCTACTGTAAATATTATATCGTTATATTTACAAATTGAAGTATTGAAAGTACATGCACTAAATATATTTGAGGGACCACAAAACTCTTGCTGCAGGTAAACAAGCAAGTACAATATAAGTAGCAAACAGAATAAGAGGTCGCACCACGCCTATAGTACACTTTGTCTTTCAGATTGATAAGGTAAGTAGAGATGCATACATGACATTAAATGAGTTTGCGATAGCATCATTGCACACTGAAGTAAATGAATACATGGCTGAATATATGAAAGAGGTATTAGTAGCCATTGAGCCACTGTACCCTTATCTATGAAGATTTAGTTTTAAGTTAGTATTAAGTTTTTCTTCCAGGAAAAGATGCATCGACACGTCCAAGAGTGAAGAAGTATAAATGCTTGTAGAGTGTTAGGTACCACGTAAAAATAAGGACCACACCGCAAGACAAATACAGTTATATGTTTATGATACGTATGAACGTGAGTGTGAAGGTGTGTGTAGAAGAAAACAGTTGCAGTACATCACATATCACGATGCTGAACTAAGGTTGAGCACTGCCAAATAATCAAGGGACCGAAACCTAACTACTGTGAGCGTCGACTACCTATGAAAGCATCAAACACCTGATTTGTACTGAACATAATTTTGTGCGTTTGTCACTTAATGTAAACACTGTTCTGCGCTCATTGTACGTAACCTATAGTGTTGATGATGTTTGTATGTCCGAAAGAACAGATACCAGCTTCATATAAATAAGGCTTACCGGTCAGTGATCTTCTTCGGTGCGGATGCACTCACATTGCTGGAAGTCTTATGGGAATCGGTATATTGACTGCCGTTTGTGGACAGTAAGCAGGAAATGTGGTGCTCACGGGGAGCGTGCCAGAGAAAAGTCCCTGTAGTCACCATATCCTCTGTGTCCTCGATGGCTCAGTAGGACAGAGCGTTTGCCATCCAAGCAAGAGATCCCGGATTCGAGTCCCAGTCGGAGCACACACTTTCAACTGTCCGCGTTGCTAATGGTCTGGATTTTACCGTAATTTCGTTACCATGAAGAGGTGAGTTAGCTGTAATTGTAGGGATTTACGTAACATTAGGGTCTGTGAAGCTAGTCTACATGACTAAGAGGCATACAACACATGCGTAGAGTAATTTCAATGAAAGTGTCAACAGGGAGTCAGAGAGAGAGGAACAAACGAATAAGCTTTCAAGTCAACAAATTACTATGAGGAATTAGCGTTCAAAGTGGTACGAAGTAAATTTGGTTATACCGACTTCGTCCCATTCGACTTTAACAGGACCTCTTAATATACTGTGATAAATTCCTCCCTCGATATGTGCTCGTGAGAACAATTTGGCACCTGATGAGCGAGATATAATTGGAATCAATAAAGAAAATGAATTCAGGAGAAAATTTAGCGGTCGTTTTACTGCCAAATGAGGCGCCACTCTCAAAAAGAAGCGGCGTCAATCTTCCGAACGACTAACGGCGTGTGTCCAGAATATTAAACGAACGGACGGCAGTTACGCCTTTCTGAACGATTTATGGTCGGTTGGAAGTCTTGGAGCCACGTCGCTCCGGTTGATGCATGATGGCCTGTCAGACGGTTGGGAACACAGAGGTCGAGGCAGGCACGCTGTCGGTCTTACTGGCCGTCTCTGGAATCCTGCCGCTGGCGTGCGCGATCGCTGGCTGCCAAAGAATCTGTTCCGATAGCTGCTCTCGGGCCTGTTGCCCCTGTTGCTCTCCCGGACCGGAATCAACGACACGTGGCTTCCGAGGAAGAGTTGTTAACCTCGTCGCTCACCCACCAACAGAAGAAGGGCGGCTCGTCGGTGGGACGTCTTTGACGGGATAAATTGGATTTTAATGAGATTTTTACAGCCACTGGCATTCCCCAGAATGGATGCTTCTCGACGGGATTCGAGAGTTCTGCTGATTCCTCAGCCAGAGAGATAGCGGCGACTTGGAGACGCTAACACTGCACATTAAAATATTGACCAAGGCTAATGGTTACTGCTCTTCTGGAAGTTATAGGCCGAAACTAACGCCTGAAACGAACACCGACTGTTAATGTCGTGTCATATTCATTTCGGTATTATGTACCTTACAGTTAGCTACATTACTGGCCATTAAAGTTGCTACATCAAGAAGAAATGCAGATGATAAGCGGGTATTCATTGGACAAATATGTTATTCTAGAACTGACATGTGATTACATTTTCACGCAATTTGGGTGCATTGATCCTGAGAAATCAGTACCGAGAACAACCACCTCTGGCCGTAATAACGGCCCTGATACGCCTGGGCATTGAGTCAAACAGAGCTTGGATGGCGTGTACAGCTACAGCTGCCCATGCAGCTTCAACACGATACCACAGTTCATCAAGAGTAGCGACTGGCGTATTGTGACGAGCCAGTTGCTCGGCCACCATTGACTAGACGTTTTCGATTGGTGAGAGATCTGGAGAATGTGCTGGCCAGGGCAGCATGGAACATTTTCTGTATCCAGAAAGGCCCGTACAGGACCTGCAAAATGCGGTCGTAAATTATCCTGCTGAAATGAAGGGTTTCGCAGGGATCGAATGAAGAGTAGAGCCACGGGTCGTAACACATCTGAAATGTAACGTCCACTGTTTAAAGTGCAGTCAATGCGAACAAGAGGTGACCGAGACGTGTAACCAATGGCACCCCATACTATCACGCCGCGTGATACACCAATATGGCGATGAGGAATACACGCTTCCAATGTGCGTTTACCGCGATGTCACCAAACACGGATGCGACCATCATGATACTGTAAACAGAACCTGGATTCATCCGAAAAATGACGTTTTGCCATTCGTGCACCCAGGTTCGTCGTTGAGTACACCATCGCAGGCGCTCCTGTATGTGATGCAGCGTCAAGGGTAACCGCAGCCATGGTCTCCGAGATGATAGTCCATGCTGCTGCAAACGTCGTCAAACTATTCGTGCAGATGGTTGTTGTCTTGCAAACGTGCCCATCTGTTGACTCAGGGATCGAGACGTGGCTGCACGATCCGTTATACCCATGTGAATAAGATGCCTGTTATCTCGACTGCTAGTGATACGAGGCCGCTGGGATCCAGCACGGCGTTCTGTATTAGCCTCCTGAACCCACCGATTCCATATTCTGCTAACAGTAATTGGATCTCCACCAACGCGAGCAGCAATGTTGCGACACGATAAACCGCAATCGCGATAGGCTACAATCCGACCTTTATCAAAGTCGGAAACGTGATGGTACGCAACTCTCCTCCTTAAACGAGGCATCGTAACAACGTTTCACCAGGCAATGCCGGTCAACTGCTGTTTGTGTATGAGAAATCGGTTGGAAACTTACCTCGTGTCAGCACGTTGTAGGTGTCACCACCGACACCAACCTTGTGTGAATGCTCTGAAAAGCTAATCATTTGCATATCACAGCATCTTCTTCCTGTCGGTTAAATTTCGCGTTTGTAGCACGTCATCTTCGTGTTGTAGCAATTTTAATGGCCAGTAATGTATTTCTGTCTTTACTTCTTGTAAGTCTAGCTATATAAAGATGTAAGAGCGTAGACATGATCTGAACTATTTAGAGAATAGGGACCTGATATCAGTTGTATGCGAATCCCAAGACTGGAAGAAATAAAACACATTTCCTCACACAACGAAACTCAAAACTTTAGGAAACCTCTTTATTGATCAGCAACAATACTACGAAGGCTTGCTGAAAAGTAATGCCTCCGTATCTTTTATGTGAAAACTTGTTAGTTTTTAAACAAAGCAAACGTTATTAACATTCTACATATTTACTTTCCATGTCTACGGATTTATTACAGTCCTCCACCACTAGAGGGATCCGAATTGTAACGTGTAACATGGCGGTGTGTAACGCAACTATGTCGTTACGTGAGAAACGGACTGCTTTATTCGTTCTACCATCTGAGATGCCCAAGCACGACTCACGACCAGCCGTCTGTGATGTTTGGAAGGTAGGAGATGAGGTACTGGCGGAAGTCATGCTTGGGTACCTCTGATGGTAGAGCACTTGCCCGCGAAAGGCAAAGATCCCGAGCTAGACTCTCGGCCCGGCACACAGTTTTAATCTGCCAGGAAGTTTCATATCAGCGCGCCCTGGGCTGCAGAGTGAAAATTTCATTTTACTATCCTCTTGATACTAATATGTTTATCGCCAGGATGACTATGCTGAGAAATAAATATGTAGACATGAAGAGTATAGATGTACACTGATCAGCCAGAACATTATGACCACCAACCTACTGTTTATATAAACCCGTCCCAGCGATAGCAGCGAGAAGTGTCACAGATGCACATGCATGTATTATCAGTGAGCGTGCTGTCCATGTATGGGCTGGGATGGCTCGCGATCTTTCTGAGTATGACCGAGGGCAGATTAAGAGACTCGCCAAGAGCATTTCGGAAACTACGAGGGTCACCCCAAAACAAATGCGCACTATTTTTGTAAAAATACAGTTTTCATTCTGAATGCGTGAAAGTTTTACAGCGTGTAGGTATATCCTTCCTGCTTGTTTTCAAACTTAGTTCAACCTGTTCCCATGAGTGGCACCGTCACAGCATGTCTTCAAGATGGCTGCTACACTTGTTGTTCGTCTGAAGCAACGTGCTGTCATAGAATTCCTGTGTTGTGAAAACGAGACAGTAGGAAACATCCACAAGATATTGAAAAAGGTGTATGGAGATGCTGCTGTCGATCGCAGTACAGTTAGTCGGCAGGCAAGCAGGTTACGTGATGAAAGCGGGCACGGCAATATTGAGGATTGTCCTCGCAGCGACAGGCCTCGTACTGCACACACTCCAGACGATGCGCGGAGAGTTAACGAATTGGTGACTGCTGACAGTCAACGAATTGTCACGCTAGGTTGGGATAGGGGATGGAAGTGTTTGCAGAATACTGAAAGTGTTGGCGTTAAAAAAGGTTTGTGCCAGGTGGGTTCCCAGGATGTTGACAGTGGCTCACAAAGAAACAAGAAAAACGGTATGCAGCGGACTTTTGGAACAGTACGAGGATGGTGGAGATGAATTTCTTGGAAGAATTGTGACAGGTGATGAACCATGGCTCCATCATTCTTCACCAGAGACGAAGAGGCGATCAATGGAGTGACATCATCCAAATTCACCCAAGAAAAAAAATTCAAAACTACACTTTCTGCTGAAAAGTTATGGCTACGGTGCTTTTCGATTCCGAAGGACTCTTACTTCCGGACATCATGCCATGTGGCACCGCCATGTATTCCGATGCAAGCTCTACTGAGTCGTGTTCGACCACATCGGCAAAAGCAGGATTTTTGCTGTTGCACGACAATGCACGGCCACATGACAGTCAAAAAACCCTGGAAGCGATCATAAAACTCGGATGGACAACACTGAAACACCCCCCCCCCCCCCCCCCGCCCCAGCCCCTTACAGTCCTGACCTGGTTCCATGTGACTATCATCTCTTTGGGAAACTGAAACACTCTCTTCGTGGAACAAGGTTTGAAAATGACGACTCCCGTGTGCACGCTGCCAAACAGCGGCTCCATCAGGTTGGTCCAGAATTTTAACGTGCAGGTATACAGGCGCTGGTTCCAAGATGGAGTAAGGCAGTTGAGAAGGATGGAAAGTATGTGCAGAAATGAAAATATTGTTCCTAAATGATGTATCTAGACACTGTAAATCATTCAAATATGTAGAATAAAAAATGGATTAAAAAAAAGTGTGCATTTCTTTTGGAGTGACCCTCGTATATAATTTGTCGGGTGTTTGAAGTGTGCGGTGGTGAGTGTTTCCAAAATGTGGCGAAACCAAGTTGAAACCATGTTCAGACGCTGTGGGCGTTGATAGCCAATCCTCATTATAGATGCTGGATGCCGTAGACTGGGTAGAGTGGTAAAACAGGATTGGTAGCGAACTGTGACAGTACTAACATCAGACTTGAATGCTTGGCAGAGTACAAGTGTGAACACACAGTGCACCGAACATTCGTAACTAGGGTCCTCCACAGTCTACAACCCTTACATGCGCCAATGCTAACACCTCGACATCGGCAACTACGACTGAAATGGGTACGTGCCCATCGACACTGGATGTTGTCGCAGTGGGAGAGCGTTGCATGGTCTGATAAATCCCGAGACTTTTATGATGCCAATCGGAGGGCACGAATCCGTCGTCTTCCAAGGGAACAGTACCTCGACACCTGTACTGCGGGGCAGAGGCAAGGTGGTGACAACTCCATTATGCTCTGAGAAAAGTTCACGTGGGCATCCATGGCTCCAGTGGAGATAGTGCAAGGCACCATGACGGCGAAGGAGTGTTGTACCCTAGTTGGGCACCACACACACCCCTTCATGACGATCGTGTTTCCTGATGGCAGGCCGGCCGAAGTGGCCGTGTGGTTAAAGGCGCTGCAGCCTGGAACCGCAAGACCGCTACGGTCGCAGGTTCGAATCCTGCCTCGGGCATGGATGTTTGTGATGTCCTTAGGTTAGTTAGGTTTAACTAGTTCTAAGTTCTAGGGGACTAATGACCTCAGCAGTTGAGTCCCATAGTGCTCAGAGCCATTTGAACCATTTTTGAACCTGATGGCAGTGGCACTTTTCAACAAGATAATGCGCCAAGTCACGAGGCCAGGAGTGTGATGGAGTGGTTCGAGTACACAGTGACGATTTGCAATTGATGTACTGCCCCCCCCCCCCCCCCGGAACTTGCCAGATCCGAACCCAATCGAACACATCTGGGATGTGATTGAACGTGGTGTCACAGGTCATCGCCGGCCTCTTCGGAATTTATGGGAGTTAGTGACTTGTATATGCAGATGCGATGCCAGCTCCTTCTAGCGACCTACCAAGGCCTCACTGCTTCCCTTCCACGACGCATCGCTGCTGCTATGTGTGCCTAAATCAGACATACCGGCTGTTAGGTAGGTGGTAATAATGTTATGGCTGAAGAATGTAGAGTGTTAATACCGTTAATTTTATTTGAAATTTATTTTCCGGAGTTCTCACATAAAAAATCGGAGGCTTCACTTTTCAGCGCACCTAGTTAATTATTAGTTTCTCCATATCTTGACTGTGCTGCTGCTCCACAACTGTGTACTACATTAATGAATAACCAATCGAATTGGTAAGTTGTTCTTTATTTTAGACGACCGGTTTTGGCTTTTAAGTTGAAGGCAATTTCCAACGGACCTGATAATGAGTGCAGTATAAAAGCTGAAGTCGGTCTAAGAGAAAGAAGAGTTTAATCACTGAAACCGTTTCTCAATAAAACATGCTAATGCTATCACTTCATAGCGTATTATGTAGTTAACCGAGAGGGTATAGTTTTGTGAAATCTTCACATATTATTTTACTGTCCGGTATGTAAAGTTCGAATGCGTAATTTCTGTATCAACATATCACTAGTTTTAGACAGCGTAATACATCGAAATACATCGTCAATAAATATATAGATCTACGGTATGCTTTTAGAACGTACAGCTATCTCGAATTTCAATTGCACGAATACTAGCAGCAAACGGAGAAATGGTTTCGAGATACCACTACATATGAGCCTTGCTTCACTGGTTAATAGTCAGTATCTGTTACACACTCTGGCACTGTTAAAACTGATACATTTGTTTGTGTGACGGGACGAATATTTTACCTTCAGTGTGGGACTGAAGTGGAACTTCAGGTCACAATGACAAGAAATAATTATCTGGACCTGAAGGACAAATTATCTACGCAGTTCTTCCTTTAAGACGTTTATATTCTCAATAAAATGTAATTAAATTAAATAATCTGAAATAGTGAGTAGATATATCCAACCCAAGTGTGAGGACGCCAGAAAGAACTGTGCTGTTACGAATTAATAAGTTACGTGCAGTTTTTGAATAAGATAGGTATACCTCTGAGTTGGGGCTCTTGTTATTGTTGTTGAGCCCAAGCAGACGTCACTGTCTGTTGAAATGGTTGAAATGGCTCTGAGCACTATGGGACTTAACATCTGTGGTCATCAGTCCCCTAGAACTTAGAACTACTTAAACCCAACTAACCTAAGGACATCACACACATCCATGCCCGAGGCAGGATTCGAACCTGCGACCGTAGCGGTCACGCGGTTCCAGACTGAAGCGCCTAGGACCGCACGGCCACACCGGCCGGCTCACGGTCTGTGAGTCGTTGAGTTGTCAGTAGTGCAGTACCGAGATGGGAGGCAATCTCATCTCGTATTATGTATAACTCCAGCGGTGCGTTAGTTTTAAAAGTGTGTACATGCATGTAGCGAAATAATAAGTGACTTACAGAACGGAAAAGTGCGTATCAGAGATTATTTAAAGCTGTGTCCCAAAAGGACTTTACAGTAAAAGAATTCTGCAACAATGAAACTAAGTCCATATAACTGCACGGCAACCGAAATTCCACACAAAAATTTATACGTCATCTCATCTTAGGCCGTGTCTTACGTGAGCGTCACAAGCGAGCGACAGCGCGCGACAGCTTCAGGCGACAAAACACAACCGCAGGTGTAGTTACGGAAGTGTCCTACGTGAACGACACCTGTGTCGCTGCCTGTCTCCCGCTGCAACTGGCGACGTTTGAATTCAAACGTGTTTGAATCTTGTCGCTGCAGCACGCGCGACACAGAGCGACAGCAACGTGTCTTCTCGGCAAAGCAGTGGAGCGGACGCGACAGCAGCTATGAATTACTTAGCATCCGATTTTAAGAAAACTATTCGGTGAAAAAAATTTTTGACTCTTCCGCAACTTATAGCTTGATATCTTTAAACGATAAAGGTCTGAATTTATTTTCGTTATTCGTAATAGTTACTGTGCTGCACGAAACTGAGTACTTGGCTGCACGAAATTTTTTAGAATTTGCAGAGGTAAAATCACATTGTATAGACTTTTAGTATAGTTCATTTAAGGCTATACATTATTGCATATGAAATGTATCCAATGTATCTGAATTGCATTTAAAGTTGAAACCGGAATGATATCTCTTTTCATTCTTCAGATATTGGTTGTTATATGAGCGGACGGGTCGCTTGCGGCGCGTCCGAACCTTTCCTGCGCTTCGGGAATCAAGTGGTCGCAAAAATCTTCGTATCTCGTAAAAGGTTCAAGATATCGAAACTACGAATTTTGGAAATTGAAATTCGAGATAGCTGTACGTTCTAAAAGCATACCGTAGATCTATATATTTATTGACGATGTATTTCGATGTATTACGCTGTCTAAAACTAGTGATATGTTGATACAGAAATTACGTATTCGAACTTTACATACCGGACAGTAAAATAATATGTGAAGATTTCACAAAACTATACCCTCTCGGTTAACTACATAATACGCTATGAAGTGATAGCATTAGCATGTTTTATTGAGAAACGGTTTCAGTGATTAAACTCTTCTTTCTCTTAGACCGACTTCAGCTTTTATACTGCACTCATTATCAGGTCCGTTGGAAATTGCCTTCAACTTAAAAGCCAAAACCGGTCGTCTAAAATAAAGAACAACTTACCAATTCGATTGGTTATTCATTAATGTAGTACACAGTTGTGGAGCAGCAGCACAGTCAAGATATGGAGAAACTAATAATTAACTAGGTGCGCTGAAAAGTAAAGCCTCCGATTTTTTATGTGAGAACTCCAGAAAATAAATTTCAAATAAAATTAACGGTATTAACACTCTACATTCTTCAGCCATAACATTATTACCACCTACCTAACAGCTGGTATGTCTGATTTAGGCACACATAGCAGCAGCGATGCGTCGTGGAAGGGAAGCAGTGAGGCCTTGGTAGGTCGCTAGAAGGAGCTGGCATCGCATCTGCATATACAAGTCACTAACTCCCATAAATTCCGAAGAGGCCGGCGATGACCTGTGACACCACGTTCAATCACATCCCAGATGTGTTCGATTGGGTTCGGATCTGAGTTCGAGGGGGGGGGGGGGGGGGCGGGGGCAGTACATTAATTGCAAATCGCCACGGTGTACTCGAACCACTCCATCACACTCCTGGCCTTGTGACATGGCGCATTATCTTGTTGAAAAGTGCCACTGCCATCAGGAAACACGGTCGTCATGAATGGGTGTGTGTGGTGTCCAACTAGGGTACGACACTTCTTGGCCGTCATGGTGCCTGTCACTATCTCCACTGTCACCACATTGCCTCTGCCCCGCAGTGCAGGTGTCGAGGTACCGTTCCCTTGGAAGACGACGGATTCGCGCCCTCCGATCGGCATCATAAAAGTCTCGGGATTTATCAGACCATGCAATGCTCTCCCACTGTGACAACATCCAGTGTCGATGGGCACGTACCCATTTCGGTCGTAGTTCCCGATGTCGGGGTGTTAGCATTGGCACATGTATGGGTTGTAGACTGTGGAGGCCCCTAGTTACGAATGTTCGGTGCATTGTGTGTTCACACTTGTACTCTGCCAAGCATTCAAGTACTGACACAGTTCACTACCTATCCTGTTTGGGAAACTGAAAGACTCTCTGCCACTCTGCCCAGCCTACGGCATCCAGCATCTATAATGAGGATTGGCTACCAAAGCCCACAGCGCCTGAACATGGTTTCAACTTGGTTTCGCCACATTTTGAAAACACTCACCACCGCACACTTCAAACACCCGACAAATTATATACGAGGGCCACTCCAAAAGAAATGCACACTTTTTTTTTAATCCATTTTTTATTCTACATATATCAATGACTTACAGTGTCTAGATACATCCTTTAGGAACAATATTTTCATTTCTGCACATAATTTCCATCCCTCTCAACTGCCTTACTCCATCTTGGAACCAGCGCCTGTATACCCGCACGCTAAAATTCTGGACCAACCTGATGGAGCCGCTGTTTGGCAGCGTGCACAAGGGAGTCGTCATTTTCAAACCTTGTTCCACGAAGAGAGTCTTTCAGTTTCCCAAAGAGATGATAGTCACATGGAGCCAGGTCAGGACTGCAAGGGGGGGGGGCGGGGGGGGGTGTTTCAGTGTTGTCCATCCGAGTTTTATGATCGCTTCCAGGGTTTTTTGACTGGCATGTGGCCGTGCATTGTCGTGCAACAGCAAAAATCCTGCTTTTGCCGATGTGGTCGAACGTGACTCACTAGAGCTTGCATCGGAATTTATGGTGGTGCCACTTGGCATGATGTCCGGAAGCAAGAGTCCTTCGGAATCTAAAAACACCGTAGCCATAACTTTTCAGCAGAAAGTTAGTCTTGAATTTTTTTTCTTGGGTGAATTTGCATGATGTCACTCCATTGATCGCCTCTTCGTCTCTGATGAAAAATGATGGAGCCATGGTTCATCACCTGTCACAATTCTTCCAAGAAATTCATCTCCACCATTCTCGTACTGTTCCAAAAGTCCGCTGCATACCGTTTTTCTTGTTTCTTTGTGAGCCACTGTCAACATCCTGGGAACCCACCTGACACAAACCTTTTTTAACGCCAACACTTTCAGTATTCTGCAAACACTTCCTTCCCCTATCCCAACCTAGCGTGACAATTCGTTGACTGTCAGCAGTCACCAATTCGTAACTCTCTGCGCATCGTCTGGAGTGTGTGCAGTACGAGACCTGCCGCTGCGAGGACAATCCTCAATATTGCCGTGCCCGCTTTCATCACGTAACCTGCTTCCCCACCGACTAACTGTACTGCGTTCGACAGCAGCATCTCCATACACCTTTTTCAATATCTTGTGGATGTTTCCTACTGTCTCGTTTTCACAACACAGGAATTCTATGACAGCACGTTGCTTCTGACGAACAACAAGTGTAGCAGCCATCTTGAAGACATGCTGTGACGGTGCCACTCATGGGAACAGGTTGAACTAAGTTTGAAAACAAGCAGGAAGGATATACCTACACGCTGTAAAACTTTCACGCATTCAGAATGAAAACTGTATTTTTACAAAAATAGTGCGCATTTGTTTTGGGGTGACCCTCGTAGTTTCCGAAATGCTCTTGGCGAGTCTCTTAATCTGCCCTCGGTCATACTCAGAAAGATCGCGAGCCATCCCAGCCCATACATGGACAGCACGCTCACTGATAATACATGCATGTGCATCTGTGACACTTCTCGCTGCTATCGCTGGGACGGGTTTATATAAACAGTAGGTTGGTGGTCATAATGTTCTGGCTGATCAGTGTACATCTATACTCTTCATGTCTACATATTTATTTCTCAGCATAGTCATCCTGGCGATAAACATATTAGTATCAAGAGGATAGTAAAATGAAATTTTCACTCTGCAGCCCAGGGCGCGCTGATATGAAACTTCCTGGCAGATTAAAACTGTGTGCCGGGCCGAGAGTCTAACTCGGGATCTTTGCCTTTCGCGGGCAAATGCTCTACCATCAGAGCTACCCAAGCATGACTTCCGCCAGTACCTCATCTCCTACCTTCCAAACTTCACAGACGGCTGGTCGTGAGTCGTGGTTGGGCATCTCAGATGGTAGAACGAATAAAGCAGTCCGTTTCTCACGTAACGACATAGTTGCGTTACACACCGCCATGTTCCACGTTACAATTCGGATCCCTCTAGTGGTGGAGGACTGTAATAAATCCGTAGACATGGAAAGTAAATATGTAGAATGTTAATAACGTTTGTTTTGTTTAAAAACTAACAAGTTTTCACATAAAAGATACGGAGGCATTACTTTTCAGCAAGCCTTCGTAGTATTGTTGCGGTTTATCGTGTCGCAACATTGCTGCTCGCGTTGGTGGAGATCCAATGACTGTTAGCAGAATATGGAATCGGTGGGTTCAGGAGGCTAATACAGAACGCCGTGCTGGATCTCAGCGGCCTCGTATCACTAGCAGTCGAGATAACAGGCATCTTATTCGTTTAATATTCTGGACACACGCCGTTAGTCGTACGTAAGATTGACGCCGCTTCTTTTTGAGAGTGGCACCTCATTTGGCAGTAAAACGACCGCTAAATTTTCTCCTGAATTCATTTTCTTTATTGATTCCAATTATATCTCGCTCATCAGGTGCCAAATTGTTCTCAAGTACACATATCGAGGGAGGAATTTATCACAGTATATTAAGAGGTCCTGTTAAAGTCGAATGGGACGAGGTCGGTATAACCAAATTTACTTCGTACCACTTTGAACGCTAATTCCTCATAGTAATTTGTTGACTTGAAAGCTTATTCGTTTGTTACTCTCTCACTGATCCCCTGTTGACACTTTCATTGAAATTACTCTACGCATGTGTTGTATGCCTCTTAGTCATGTAGACTAGCTTCACAGACCCTTATGTTACGTAAATCCCTGCAATTACAGCTAACTCACCTCTTCATGTTAATGAAATTACGGTAAAATCCAGACCATTAGCAACGCGGACAGTTGATAGTGTGTGTACTTACAATATTATTTAAAAGATAGACTGCCACTCACCATATAGCAGAGCCGTTATGTCGCAGACAGGCACAACAAAAAGACTACTAAACATGTAAGCATTTTTAAGCATTTGGTCAGATGGTCTTCGTTTGAAATAGACAAAACCACACACGCACACACACACATACACACACACACACACACACACATATGCACACTAAGACAAACACAAAACAAACGCATGACCACTGTCTCTTCCCTCGACAACCAGAGACAGTTATCATGTGTGTGTGAACTGCATTTGCGTGAGTTTGTATAATGTAACAATACCAGAGAAAGCAACTTGCATGCACATCTGCAGTCTCAGAGAACTGAAACTACACTGTGAGCAGCAGAACCAGAGCATGACGGGAGTGGCGACTGGATGGGGGTAAGAAGGAGACTGGGGCGGGTAGGTGGAGGGATAGTATGGTGGGAGTGGCGGACAGTGAAGTGTCACAGTTTAGACGGAGGGCAGGAGAGAAGGTGTGGAGGGAGGAGGGGGTAAGTAGCGGGAAGGAGAGAAATAAAAAGAAGAAATTAAAATACTGAGTGGGGGTGAAATGACAGCTGTATTGAGCTGGAATGGAAACAGGGAGGGGGCTGGATGGGTGAGGACGGTGACTAACGAAGGTTGAGGCCAGGAGGGTTACAGGAACATAGGATGTACTGTAGGGAAAGTTCCCACCTGCGCGATTCAGAAAAGCTGGTGTTGGTGGGAAGGATACATATAGCACAGGCTGTGAAGCAGTTGTTGAGATGAGGTATATCAAGTTTGACAGCGTGTTCAGCAACAGGGTGGTCCACTTGTTTTTTGGCCACAGTTTGTTTGTGGCCGTTCATGTGGACAGACAGCTTGTTAGTTGTCATGCCTACATAGAATGCAGCACAGTGGTTGCAGCTTAGCTTGTAAATCACATGATTGGTTTCACAGGTAGCCCTGACTTTGATGGGATAGGTGATGTCAGTTACTGGACTGGAGTAGGTGGTGGTAGGAGAATATATGGGACAGGTCTTGCATCTAGGTCTATTACAGGGATATGAGCCATGAGGTAAGGGATTGGGAGCAGGGGTTGTGTAAGGATGGATGAGTATATTGTGTAGGTTTGGTGGATGGTGGAATACCATGGTAGGAGTGATGGGAAGGTTAGTGGGCAGGACATTTCTCATTTCAGAGCACGACGTGAGTTAATTGAAACCCTGGTGGAGAATGTAATTCAATTGCTCCAGTCCCAAATGGTACTGAGTTATGAGGGGAAAGCTCCTCTATGGCCGAACTGTGGGACTTAGGGAGGTGGTGGGAGACTGGAAAGATAAGGCACAGGAGTTTCGTTTTTGTACAAGGATGGGAGGATAATTACGATCAGTGAAGGCTTCAGTGAGATCCTAAGTATATTTTGAGAGGGACTGCTCATCACTGCAGATGCAACGACCATGGGTGGCTAGGCTGTACGGAAGGGACTTCTTGGTATGGAATGGGTGGCAGCTGTTGAAGTGGAGGAATTACTGGTGGTTAGTAGGTTTGATATGGATGGAGGTACTGATGTAACCATCTCTGAGGTGGATGTCAACATCTAGGAAAGTAGCTTGTTGGGTTGAGTAGCAATGGGTGTTGGGTTGAGTAGCAATGGGGGAGAAGTTTTTGAGGTTCTGGAGGAATGTGAATAAGGTGTCCTCAACTTCAATCCCGACAACAAAGATGTAATCAGTGAATCTGAACCAAGTGAGGGGTTTATGATTCTGGGCTTTTAGGAAGGATTCCTCTATATGGCCCATGAATAGGTTAACATAGGATGGTGCCATATGGGTGCCCATAGCCATACTCTGGATTTGTTTGTAGCTAATACCTTCAAAGGAGAAGTAATTGTGGGTGAGGATATAGTTGGTCATGGAGATTAGGAAGGAGGTTGTTGGTTTGGAATCCATTGGGTGTCTGGAGGGATAGTGTTCAATAGCAGTAGGGCCATGGGCATTAGGAATGTTAGTGTAAAGGGAGGCGGCATCAATAGTGACAAGCAGGGCACTGTGTGGTAAAGGGACAGTAACTGTGGAGAGTCGGTTGAAGAAATGGTTGGTATCTTTTATATAGGAGGATAGGTTCCAGGTAATATGTTGAAGGTGTTGGTCTACGAGAGCAGAGATTCTCTCAGTGGGGGCACAGTAACTGGCCACAATGGGACATTCTGGGTGGTTGGGTTTATGGATTTTAGGAAGCATGTAGAAGGTGGGAGTGCAGAGAGTGGAAGGGGTAAGTAGAGAGATGGACTCTGGGGAGAGGTTCTGGGACGGGCCTAAGGATTTGAGTAGTGACTGGAGATCCTGCTGGATTACTCAAATGGGATCACTGTGGCATGGTTTGTAGGTGGAAGTATTTGACATCTGACAGAGTCCTTCGGCCATGTAATCCTTGTGGTTCAAAACAACAGTGGTGGAGCCTTTGTCCGCAGGTAGGATTATAAGGTCAGGATCAGTTTTTAGATGGTGGACTGTGGTTCTTTCTGCAGATGTAAGGTTAGTTTGAATGTTGAGGGGTTTAAGGAATGATGGTGAGGCAAGGTTTGACGTGAAGAAATTCTGGAAAGTTAACAGAGGGTGGTTTGGAGGCAGTTGAGTTAGGCAAGGTTCAATATTGGTCTTTGGTTGAGTCTGATTAGCCAGGTTGGAGCGAAAAAGTGTTTCCACTGTAGGGACCAGGAGAAGGAGAGAAGGTCTTTAAATAGTCCCGCATGGTTAAAATTGGGAGTGGGGCAAAAGGTGAGGCCTTTGTAAAGGACTGGTATTTCTGTGAGACTAGGGCTCCTGGAGGAAAGTTTCATAACTGTGTTGTGGGTCTGTTTAGGTTCTGGGTTCTGTGTGGTGGTGGGAGGGACTTCTGGAGGGTGGGGTAAGTACAGTAGGTCTGTGAGACGGGATTTGTCAGCTAAGAGGGGGTGTGGGGGAGGATTGGAGGTTGTTGTAGAAGTAGTGGACAATGGTACTCTGAGGCAGGAGTAGAAAGTGAGCAGGATGGAGAGCTTTTTGAGGTGGTGTTGTGCATGTTGCTCAAGTTCCTGCAGGGCAAGAGTTTGAGTGCATGTTATGGGTTCCAGGAATTTGGGATTACATAGCAGGAGAATTTTGCGGATGGACAGAAGCTATTGCAAGGAGGGTTGGGTTTGGTTGATATAGTTTTGCAGGAATATGTTGGTGAGGGCTAAGGATTGGCGGAGTCTGAACAGGTGGAGGTCATTGTGGAAGGAGGGGTGGCAGCCAGAGATGGGTAATTTGATGGTAAGGCCATTAGGGCGATTTCATGAGCCAAGCAACAACGCAGGAACTTTCCTTGCAAAAAATCCTATGTTCCCATAACCCTCCTGGCCTCAACCTTTGTTAATCACTGTCCTCACCCATCCAGCCCCCTCCCTGTTCCCATTCCAGCACAACACAGCCATCATTTCACCACTACACCCACTCTTGTAATTTCTTCTTTTTATTTCTCTTCTTTTCGCTACTTACCCCATCCCCCCTCCGCAACTTCTCTCCTGCCCTCCATCTAAACTGCAACACTTCACTGTCCACCACTCCCACCATACTATGCCTCCCCCTTCCTGCCCCAGCCTCATCCTTACCACCACCCAGTCGGCACTCCCATCACACACTGGTGCTGCTGCTTGTGGTGTGGTTTCAGTTCTTTGAGACTGCAGACATGTGTGCAAGTTTGTTTGCTTGAGCATGTGTGTGTGTGTGTGTGTGTGTGTGTGTGTGTGTGTGTGTGTGTGCGTGTGTACTGCTGAGAAAGGCCTTAATGGCCTAAAGCTATAATTGTGTGAAAAATTTTGTTGTGCCCTTCGCAACTCAGCATCTCCGCAATATGTTGAGTAACAACTTTCCTTCTCTGGTACTGTTACATTCAATCCCGGATTTTCCATTGTTTAGTTTGCATAATGTCTATTTCGGCAGAAGGACTTCTGACTGACAGCTTACATGTTCAGTATTCTTTTTGTTGTGCCTGTCTGTGACTCAACACCTACACTATATAGTGGGTAGCAAACTATACTTTCATAATATTGTCATTATTCCATCCTGAATTTCCCATTGTTTGGTTTAGTTATTTAGTTAGTTACTTTTGTGCTCCTGGTATCATTTTTCATGAGAATTTGTAATGATGTGGAATGAGAAATTTTGCATTATATGCTGAACATTTATAAGACTTTTCTTAAAAATAAAGGTTTTAGTTAGTAATTTTAATTTGTATCCACTACCCTCCACACATTAAAATAAAGAAGGTCTCCTGTTGAATAGAAGAAGATGTGATGGAGAAACCTTTTAAGTTTGTTTTCTAATTAAATTTTGCGGTGACAGACATTTAATATTACTGGGCAATGATTAAAAATTTTGTTGCAGCACTATGTATCTCTTTTTGTGCTAAAGACAACATGAAGTAATAAATGTCTTTTTCATTCTAGTATTGTAATTACGTACACCAATGTTCCTTTTGAACTGTAGTGAATTATTTACAACAAACTTCATGAGAGAAGAAACTTGTATACTGTGAAGCAGTAGTTAGAATGACCAACTCTCTAAACAGTTTACAAGATGTTTAAACATGAGTTACCCAGAATGTTATATGACATTATTGAATGGAAATACACAAAATGTGACCTTACTGATTAGTCTCACCACAAGATTTGCTATTATTCTAATTGCAAAAGTGGCTGAACTAAGTAGTTTTAGGAATTCCAAAATGTGCTTTTTCCAGTTTAAATTCTTATCAATACGGACACCTCTTTATGTGTGCAAGTTGTGTTTGCTTGAGCATATATGCATGTGTGTGTGTGTGTGTGTGTGTGTGTGTGTGTGTGTGTCTAATGCTGAGAAAAAAGACCTTGCTGTGTATTACACTTATCACTGGTATAGTACACCTAGATGTGCAGAACTGAATATGTCATGTCTTTTTAAAATGAAGGGTAAGACAATTTGCAGAAAACCAGTCAATCATACTTTTAAGAACTTTGTTAACCATTTTTTCAGTTTCTGTATGTATGATGGGATTGATTACAATACAGGGATTGTACATGGATAAGAAAAAAATTCCAGGATTTTTTCCATATCTCCCAGTTAAAAGAACACTATTTCCAAGGTGAGAATACACTATAGCTTTGGTGAAAATTTTTTCTATGTTAAGTGACAATATAATCTGGCTCAGAGCTGTAAACCTTGTCAATCCTTTGAATGGTGAAAGTGTCATGCAGTGGCAAAGAATTTCCCAGCACTTTGGAAAATGAAACTAAGCAAAAAAACAATTCATTTTGGAAAGATATTTAATGCACAGAAACATTCATAGTGTATAATTTCGCATTATGGAAGTATAATAGAATTCCTGCAAATACAGCATGGTAACTACTGAAGCACTGAAATAAAGTTTGGCATGTGCTCTTGTTAGGCAGTCATAGTTCATGTAACATGATCTTGCAAGCCAATGACAGCAGATATTCAGAGCACAGGACATATGATTTGCTCCACCAATAGTGACATTACTGTTAAGTAGTGCAGACACACAAATAGGAAAAGTTGATTGGTATTTAAATTAATGTACATACAGCATAGCTGCAAGAAAAGCTAAGCTTTGACATATAATATCAGCCTTCAAAACTTTTTTGCTGTTTTTATTTTCTGATGGTATGATTATGCAGGGTCCTGAGAATGCAGCTTAAATTGCACAACTGTATATTTCTGACAAGCCTTACTATAAATTTCATTGTTGTGCATTGAATGTTTCATGGGTTACCTGCCTGAATGCATGTTCTGCTGAGCATTTTGACTTCTGCTTAGAAAATTGCTCAAGAACTTACTTCTCACATTTTCTTTTTTAGGAGAATTAAACTTTCTGTCAGTGTTATTGCATAATTTATAATCTATGAAAGAACTAAAATAAATATAAAGAACTAACCTAAAAATTTGGTGTTTTTTAGCTTCCTTTACCCTTTAAGTTATACCAAACCACAAATGTGGCAGTAAAACACTAAATAACAGCATACATGTCTGGTCTTCATTGTTAAGTTTTGAATGATTGTCTAATACTCTGTGATTTACAAAATTCATTGCACATTCTCACACATAGCATAATTCATCTTGCATAAAAAGAAATTTATTTTGAAAGTAATACTTCTCCGACCACTATTCATTATGTTTCCCTACAACCTGTTAACAAATTTAAGCAATTGTAACATCACACTTATTGAAACAAGGGCCATGAGAAAGACATGTTGAAAGCAAGTTGATGTTATGAATTACTACACAGTCTTTGACACTTTTTGCTGCTGCCGGAAGCTTGAGTGGGCACTGTGTATTTTCTTCTTTGTAAATGATGCTTTTTCTTTGCAATTAAAGTTTTATTTTGGAGTTATTCTCTCATTTATGTTTTATTGTTGAGATATTATTTTGCAGCAGTGGCCTAAAGTAAAATTCTTTGTTAGAGATATCTATTACTGCCAATTGAAATTACAAAAATTTAACTGAAAACTAATAAAATGAAAAACTCCCAGGAGTATAAAAAATTCCTGGGTTTTACCCATTTGTGCTGGGATGTATACACCCTGCAGTTCTACTGTCATCTGCTTGTTGTATATTTGCTGGTATATTGTTTACACTTACAAGAAACAATAGTGGACTTAAGACTGACAGACTGACAGAAAACAGACAATATCAACCAGAAATATTTTATTATTTAGTGCTTATAAAATTTGGCTAGTGAACATGAAAATGGCATTCTCAGTAGAACAACTCTTCTGAACCTCAAACTATTATTTAGTGAGAAATTTGTTGTGAAGGTAAGACACTATTTGAGAGTACATATCCTTCTCAGAAGTTAGCAGTTCAGTGTTGCTACTGTGAAGAAGAAAGCATCAGTATGAAGTTAAGGTAGGGGAAGCAAAAAGTCATGAAGCACACCATCAATGAATCTGTGCTACATTTGTGCAGCATTTTGTAGATAAAATGATAGGCAAAGTGATTCAAAAAGGCCAAAGGGTGTGTTGAAGGCTGTCTTTGGGCTGTCTCCCATGGTGACTGGTATCTGGATGAATGTGTTAATTCAGTCAAGAATACTGAAGTGCAGCTCATGGCAATGGTTGAGGTAGCAAAGTTCTAGAATAGCATACATGTCCGGGATGCTGCATGCATTAGGAGTGCAATATTTGCCCCAAATTTGTCAAGATGTATTCTTTTTCAGTGTGAGGTGGAGAAGAGAGGACTACAGTTGAGCTGCTGTAAGTTGATCCCTGACAGTTGCAGTGGGCTAGGTATGGTAGCTTCACTGGCCTCTCTCAACCAATATCATAACACAGTTTTGTAAACATCTCTGTGGCAACACTTTAGTAGATGGCTACTGTTGTCACCTGCAGCTGTTAGTACTTCACAGCTAAAAGCTGGCAACAGAGCTGTCTGGGACCTTCTTATGCTGTCTCTAATATAGGTTCTGTTCAAATGGCAAATGAGGCCATTCCAATGCATAAACTCAAATTCGGCCTTAGCAGCAACAAGTTGCTCCAGTGTGAGGTGTCATGGTCTGCTGAAAACTGGAGGGACAGGTGTGATGTGAATGTGATGCATTGTGCTGTATCATATTTCTCTTGGTGCTCCAGGTGGGAGTGCGATGGCTGGATAATGGTCAAGAAGATCCTGTTACTGCAGCATGGATGAGCTTCAGCAGAAAATTTTGCACAGTGGTCCTGAACCCACCATTATGCCACTGGAGTCCTTGTCAACAAGATGGGAGCCAGGAATGTTAGGGAGCAGCTGAAAATGTGTTAAGAAATCAGCACCAATGACTGTTTCTGTGACAACTGTGATGGTGAATTTACAGCTGAAGGTACATTGCAATCCTAGATCCAACTGGAAAGAATAAGCACCATAAGTGGTGACAGATGAGTTGTTGGGAGCTGACTGCTAAACTGTGTTGGTCAACACCCAATGAGCAGGGTGTTTGGGTAGTCATGCAAGTCAGACATATGTCTATAAGAAAACAAGGGTCAGATTTTCTGTCCGAGATGAAAAAGCACTTTGAGGCAGCATGACAACTGTATGTCCTCATCTGCAGATGCTGCTGGCATTTGGGTGGTTGCATGGTGGGCAAGATTGGGAAGTTTGCTTGTGAAAGCTGGAGTGATTCCAGCACATAGTGGGTTGGTCTTTGGAAGGACAACTTTCATGAGTGTGCTGGTGAGGATGAGGTGGTGTGGGAACAGCAGCTGGCTATGCATAACCTGCAGACACTTGAGCTGTGAGGGCTTCAATCTGGGTCATAAGCAGCTGGAATTATTGGCTGACCTGGTGGGTACCGAAGTATTGTAGTCCACTGTGCAGAAAGGTCATGTAGTTATCATGTCAGAGGCGGTGTTGCTTGGCTTGTTATCGGCAACATGAGCTGCATGAGATCATGGGGCTGCGATAGGGCCTCAACTACAGTGTCAGTGCAGGACACTAATTCTTACAGTGCAAGTGTCTGCTCAGTTGCAAGGTTGGCACATGCCTGCCAAGGTAGCCAGATCAGCAAAAGCACATGGAGCAGCTCACCTGAAGCTTTTCTGATGTCAACCATTTTGCAGAGGTGGTGCAGGAGATGTGAGGAAATTTTGCTGCTAATGTTGTCACCAGTAATCAGCCAAAGATTGTCCTCAGCTGGGGACACATAGAGGCAACAAATGAGTTCCCTCTTGAAATGCTGGTATGGCTCAGTGGGTGGTGGCACAATGATGTTGTCAGCATCCTCACCAGTGCAGTGCTGGTCAAGCTGGCTGACACCATAGACATAGTTTGTATGCTCCAATGTTACGCCACTGCAGTGGAAGCAATATTTGACCTGCTTGAACAAGGGTGTGAGATGTGAATGTGTATGTCAAAAAAGGGGTGGTCAGATGAAACCTCGAGAGATTGTGGGCTGCAGCTCACTGGACAATGATGAAGCAGCATTTTCAGCAGCAGCATGGAAGTTAGTTCGAAGGGCCTAGTTTGTGATAATTGTGATGTACACAAAAAGGCAAAGCATTTGGCAATAGACCTGTGTAGGTGACACCTCTTTTGGATAATTTATGTAGCTAGCACAACAGACATATTCTGGGACAATGGCTCACTAAGTACAGGTACATTTACTGACGGAAATTTTTGTACAAGCAAGTAGTCACAGAAATGATCACAATTCTGACAAAGTACCCATCACAGGAGTGAACACTTAGTCACTGTAAAGGGTCTTTCACTGGAACAACCACTGAAAAACATGTAAACAGTCCATCACTCGGGTGACGACTGCACTCACTGACTCTAGGATGGCACTTATTTTGCTTTAAATTTTTTTTTTCAATAAAATTTTATGCTCACACCTTAAATCTTTTCCTATTTGATTACACTTACTTTGGAACAAAATTTCATCTCAGTAGGATGTTGTTAACCCATGCTGTCTAGAGCAACAAACTGTAATATTAGGAATGTTAGGTTTTGTAGTTTTTAGACAGTGTATATATTATTGAGGACTGTATAAAATTAAGACTAAATACTGTACCTTTTTGCTTTTCAGTATGTGTTTACTATTCAAAAATTTTTCTTTTTGTTGCATTCCAGGTGCAGTCTATGATATTCTTGAACACATCAGAATTGAAATTCCTTTTGTTCCTCATTTACAGTCAGTAGTTCATGAAAATCTCATATTAAATTAACACACCTTTCAGCAGAATCATTAACACTTTTTCACTCCTTTACTGTCCTTTTAGCATGTAAACATGAAGTGCTGGTGGTCCATGATGAAGGGGCATTCTTGAATCAAACTGGTGTTCATAAACTTCAGGCAAGAGGACAGATCTCTGCTCTTGCTTGACACAGGAGTCAGCTGATGCTGACTTTAAAATGAAGATGAGACTGAATTATGAGATGTAAATTGATTAATGAAATCTATAATAAATGGTAATAAGAATAATATTAAACTTTCCTTATAATGGTCCATCCACTTCTCCACAAACTGGAATAATCTCTTTGAAATTTGTAGATCCACTCTGTCCAAATTTGCTACCATTTTGACTTTGGTTTGTACATCTACTTCATCACCAAAGAGTGCTAAGAGAGACAACTGTTCTGATAAATATTACAAATAATAACTAAATTCTCTTATATCTGCTTTTGAAATTGTGGAATGTAACCTTTTATATGAGTTTACATCTTTTACATAGCAGAGACCTACATGAGGAGCTTTACAGCTCTACTGCACTGAAGCCACAGACTGACATAAACACTTACAATGAAATCAGAGATAGCTCTTAATGTATTTTTATTTTCAAAGGATAGTTCAAATTGTGATCTTATAAGGAACGTTTTTATCCAATGAATTGCTGTTTCCATCCATTGTGTTTGATGCATTGTTCTGGGAGGGTATATTCTCAGGTTTTTTTTCCAAATTCTCCTCTCGCAAATATTACACAGAGCCCTAAGAGTATCATGTCTCACTGTTTGTTTATATAAATCACTTACATAAATGTCTAACATCTCCAATAATGTCTGTCTCATTAAAAAACAAATCCACAATCATTTTACCAGTGTGAAAATTCCTGACACTGATACTTCTCTAGTTTGCTTTCAAATGTTGAAAAACTGGTAAGCCACAACTAATTGTTACAGCATGGTACTATACATGCAAATACAATTTTTAAATAGGTTTATATAAGTGACGACAGCATGGGAAATACTATGTCCCTCGGTTCTATTTGTATTCACAAAAGATGCCTGTCCCATTAAGATGGATACTGTTCAAGGCAGTTTTGTCACTGCAGAAAATCTGTCCATTGTTGGCAATGCCCCAGTATGTTAATGAATTTCAAACAGCATTTTCTTGCTCTTTACCAGAGCTATTTCGTTATTTTGGAATGTCGAAAGCTGTTGACTGTCAAAAAATGTCACAGTGATCAGAAGTATGGAAGTTTTTCGTCTTTTGGGTCTCTGAAATTCAGTGATGGCAACAGTTTTGCATCCCACTGAACAGCAGGAACTGCAGGAATATCATTCTTGAAGGTGGATATTTTTGTTTCTGGCTGTTCTCCTCTCTTCTTCTGTCTGATCCTATGATGAGCTCATATATTAATACAGAGTTCTTCAGTATTGGTTCAAGCGCCTCTGCTGTTGCCAGAAGAGTATATATACTGAATCTCTTACAGTCGTATAGCCGAGATAACCCAAAATGTTTCATTATTATAATCTTTGGCATCTTGCTTTGCAGCATTGTCCAAACAACTACTTTCAGATATACATTTAAAAAAAACCTCACCACCAACATCAGTTTCATCTGAACTTGATAATTCCATATGCAGTGTTTAGACTGCACCAGAATTTTGTAGTCATGTTTTTATAGTCATTCAAACAACATTGGAGGGTGATTAATGAAAAATATTGAATTTGGAAAATAAATGACACCCTAAATAACGCATCCCATTTATGTTACCAGTGAAGCCATAACAGGCCCCATCATACAAGCGGTCACTGAAATTATGACACCGTCACAAGACACATCATAAACCAGTGCATTCTGCCTTGTGTCTCTGTGATTAAGCATTATATGCAGGTAAAGTGAAGTTACAGCATTGGGATCATATCTGAAACCTCTGATTCATACACTTAAAATGGGGTGTACAGTGGAATAAAAATATTGTTGCTATAAATTGGACTCAAAAGTCTTAGCCTCTATCATTTGGCATCAAGTGTTATATGAGGCGTGTTTTCTAAGTAAGTACTGTTTTGAAATTAAAAAACAAAAAAGTGCTAAGATATCTCAATAATTTTAGTTTTACATGAAAACCTGTACCTTAATCTACTTTTCTACATAATTTCCGTCAATATTGAGGCACTTGTCACAGTGTTGCACCAGTTTTTGAATACCCTCCTCATAGAAGTCTGCTGCCTGACATGATAACCACTGCATCACCACTGTTTTGACTTCGTCATCGTCTTGAAGACGCTGACCGCCCAGGTGTTTCTTCAAGTGCAGGAACAGATGGTAGTCACTGGGCACAAGATCAGGGCTGCACAGACGATAATCTTGAGTTTCCCTCTGAAAAGATGTAATGAGATCTTTGGTCTGATTCGCCACATGCGGACGGGCATTGTCTTGCAGCAAAACGATGCCCTTGCTCAACTCCATGGACTGTTGCTTTGATTCTGGTGTGACATAGGCCACCCATGTTTCATCGCCCATAACAATTTGGCTTAAGAAATCATCACCACCATTGTGGTACCACTCAAGGAAAGTCAATGCACTGTCTAAACATTTGGTTTTGTGCACATCCGTCAACATTTTCGGTACCCAACGTGCACACAATTTTTGGTAATTCAAGAGCTCAGTCACGATGCCTTACAAAACACTGCAAGAAACATTAGGAAAACCATCCTGCAAGGAGGAAATTGTAAAGCATCTGTTTTCTCTCACCTTATTGTCCACTTCCTGCACAAAACTTTCATTAATGACTGAAGGGCGCCCACTCCGTTGTTCATCATGCACATTTGTGCGGGCATCTTTAAATGCTCTCACCCACTTTCTTACCATTCCATCACTCATTATGTTTTCTCTGTAAACGGCACAGATCTCATGATGAATATCGATTGCTTTCAGGCCTTTAGCACTAAGAAATCTTATATCAGCTCGTACTTCACAGTCGGCGGGAGTCACGATTATCGGAGGCATCTTAAATACTCTGTACACAACGTAAACAAAGAAGAATCAGACTGTAATGGCATCAGTGCATAGATTAAGGTACAAGATTTCATGTAAAAATAAAATTATTGAGATATATTAGCAAGTCTTTTTTTAATTTCAAAACGGTACTTACTTAAAAAACACGCCTCGTATTTTGATGTGAACTGGCCCATCCTCATACTAGCACTGTTGCACACTAGGCAATGCTGTAAGCTTGCTGCTTAACTAAACAGTGCCACATTTAGGCCTGTGCTATAAGTTCACAGTTTGCCCAGTAGATTGTAGTACTGCAGCTGGCTGAATTGTGTGACTGTTAGTTGCAGTCAACTACATGGTGAAACATCTTTCAGGTACAGTATAACTGAACGTTGGAGCCCCTCATAGGAATGTGTTAGGCCCAGTGCTGTTACTCATTTATGATGCTAGTTTCAAAACTTCAGAGTCATCACCACATATCAGTGCTAGCACAATGATGTTCCCACATAATAATAGGTCACCCTTTATGGGTAATCACATGATGTGTCAGTGCTCTGGGTAGAGGTCCATGGTGCAGATGTCTTTCTTAGCCCAGTAAATGGACACCAAAAAAAGGTTGATTAGAGGAAAGAAATGATGTAGTCACAAATTTTTGTACCGTGCTACAAGGGAGTGTCATGAACAACATACTAAAAATCCTGACCAGTGTGGTGTAAGTGATTGGGGGGGGGGGGGGAGGAGGGGGGGGGGGGAAGTTGTTGAAAGTTCATTTTCTTATGTTTTTCCCAAATAAATAAAAAAATATGAGTCCTAGTGGAAACATTTCCCAGTGAAAAATCAAGCTACATTAAATTTCCTGCAGAAAAGTTCCTATTCATTTTTTTCTCTAGGCCTAGTAGTTTCTGCATTACGAAGTATGGAAAAATCGCATACTGTCAAAAATATTGATTTAACAGCATACAATTTATATTTATTTTTAAATGGTGTGGGTTGAAAATATATATTAAATGTGTGTATCACATCTATGTGTCATAGAGCTCTATTAATGGATGAATTGTATTCTGTGGGTGTAACAAGGTGAAAGCGGAATATCTGGAGTAGAAGCATGGAGGAAGGTAGGTTGTCAGATTGTGTTCAGGGACTTCTTTCCTTCAAAAATATGCAAACTGAATGTTTAGCAGATTATTTCCCATTGTATCTACCCCACTACATCATAAGGAACAACTGCTGGAAGTTCCATGAAATTATGCTGACCCTCCACAGTGGGCCTTATCAGCCACTGGGGACACAACACATAGTCATGTATGGGGAACGTTTATTGTACACAAAATGGATTAACAGTACATGAAATGCAAATATGAGTTACTAGTAAAACTAACACAAGAAATGCACATGGACATAATATACATAAATATCTGCGCACTGTTCTACACTGCCAGAGAGGAAACTGATTCTAGTCATTCTGTAAGGCAGCCGAAGTGTTCTTCCGAGAAAGGTGATTTTCTTGACTGTGAGCACTGCTTAATTATCAGGCTATAGACGGACTTTACTCTTCCAGGATTTCCTGTCCAGTTCTCTTATATGAGAAGACAAAATATCTTCACTAAGCTTGTGTTTATGTAGTAGAGGTACTTTCAGTTTACTAAGTGAGTACTTATTCACAGTTGTTAAGTGAGCTAGTATGTGAAAATGCTCAACAGCTAGAGCTGTCAACAGTCTACAATACTGAAGACCCTATCCTGAGGATAAACGCTGTCAGTATGTTGATTTCATTGTATCCACTTTCATTATCTGGAACAATTTTCAAGCCCTGAAGTGTATGCCTCCAGTCTCCCAACATCTGAACGGACTCAGAGGCATGAACTCCACAACACTATAATGGAAGTGGTAGGTTACATAACTGTTACAGAACTTCAGATATTTCAATAGGCACTGAGGATACAAAAGTGATGGATTAGCAACATGCACATTTGCACATGGTAGGAGTATTGTGTACACAAGGTATAAAAGCAAATTTCATTGGTGGAGCCGTAATTTGTACTCAGACAGTTCATGTGAAAAGGTGTGGTGTCACCGCCAGACACCACACTTGCTAGGTGGTAGCCTTTAAATCGGCCGCGGCCCGTTAGTATACGTCGGACCCGTGCGTCACCACTATCAGTGATTGCAGACCGAGCGCCACCACACGGCAGGTCTAGAGAGACTTCCTAGCACTCGCCCCAGTTATACAGCCGACTTTGCTAGCGATGGTTCACTGACAAAATACGCTCTCATTTGCCGAGATGATAGTTAGCATAGCCTTCAGCTACGTCATTTGCTATGACCTAGCAAGGTGCCATTATCAGTTGCTATTGATATTGTAAATAATGTACAGACAAGAGCTACATTCAACATTAATGGATTAAAGTTAAGTATTCCACCATCTGCATCCGTTTTTCTAAGTTCTAATTTCCTTGTCCTGTTCCAGACCTCACGCCAGCCTGTGTGAGCTTAAACACGTGCCTTTCGGCTTCCTCTAACATTAGTGGGTTGGCTCTCCTGCCAATCCACAACAAAAGGTATCTGATGTGATTAACGTCGCACAATGGGAATTAACAGACTTTGAATCCAGAATGGTAGTTGAAGCTACACACATGGGATATTCCATTTCAGAAATCATTAGGGAATTCAGTATTCCACAATCCACAGTATGAATAGCGTGCCAAGAATACCAAATGTCAGGCATTACCTCTCACCACAGACAAGGCAGTGGCTAGTGGCCTTCACTTAATGATGGAGAGCAGTGGCATTTATGTAGAGTTGTCCCTGTTAACAGACAAGGAACACCGCTTGAAATAACTGCACAAATCAATGTAGGACATACAACACATGTTTCCATTAGGACAGTGTAGCGAAATTTGGCGTTAATGGGCTATGGCAGCAGACAAATAAAGCTAATGTGTCTGCTAATAGTGTGAAGCTATCAGCCAAGATACACCAGTAGCCCAGAAATAACTGCAAAAGAGCATAAAATTATCATGAAGGAACGCCAACTGAAAGTGGAAGAAATTGCTGAAGATGTAGGGATGTCATGTGATAGGATGTATCACACTTATAACAGTGGAACTGGATGTGAAGAAATTGTCTGCTAGACAGGTACCATGACTCTTTAATGGAAGATCAGAAATGCATCATTATGGAAATGTCTTATCAATGTTTGACCTCTTTTCAGAGGAACCAACAGGAATTTTGTGCCAGTTTGTGATCACAGATGAATATTGGGTATATTACTACAACCCAGAGAAAAAAAAACACACACAAACAAACAAAAAAAAGGTCAAAGCTCTGGAAACATAGTGATTCACCACTACTGAAGAAATCAAGTGCAATTTAGTCAGCAGGAAAAGTCGTGGCATTAGCTTTTTGAGATGCAGAAGGAATTCTGCTGATAGATTACCTTTCCTGTGGAGATACTATTACAGGATAATACCATGCTAACTTCCTGGTCCAATTACAGCTAAAAATATGTGAATACAGGTCAGGTTTAGCAAGAATGGAAGTCATTATTCATCAAGACAATGTGTACACACTCACACCAATGTTGTTGCCATGAAGAAAACATATGAACTAAGATATGAATTATTGCCTTATTTGACTCCATCAGACTTCCATCTCTTCCTTAAGCTCAATATTTTCCATGGTGGACAGAGACTGTCTACATACAAAGAACTGACAGCCAAAGTTGTTGGTATTTTGAAGGCATAAGGGATAAATTTTTGAAATGAGATCAAGGCTGTGCAGTCCTAAAGCACTGATCACACATCAATCACCACAGTACGAAAACAGTATCAAGAAGGTACTGTCTCATATGCCAATGGAAAGAGCAGGCAGTGCCACACCTCCAGAAACTCATATTATCACCTCCTGTCAATGCTGATTTAACCAGTGACCCATTGTTGGTCAGTCCAGCTTGGTTGCAGACTTCAAGAACATCAGTACTGAGTATTAGAAAGACAATACTCAGCCTGCATTCTGTGAGTAGTAATAGATTGTCAGTTTACTTGCACATGGGAGGCACAACAAGTTAAGTAACAATTCTCTTTTTTGTAGAAATAAAGCGTTGTATTAATCTTCAAGTATTTTGTAGATGATTTCTGATTCCTGTCGCCTTCCTTCACTCTACTCCGCTCTGTTGTAGTGTGGCACTAATATTTCTCCCTTTTCTTTGAGAGGCACATTGCAACTAATTGTTCTTTCTTTTGCCTTGCTTCTAATTATAATTTTTTGTGGTACTCCTCTCTTCAAAGTGGCCTCTAACCTTCCTACACAACCTGTGGCCACCCCTCTGGTTGCTGCTGACTTTGATCTAATCCGTTTTATTCAGTTTCAGAAGCATCAAATGTTGCAGTTGATGATGGTAGTCCAGCAGCTTATTTTATTGAGCAAGCCGCTCCTGCATCAACTCCGCCACTACAACCAATCACATCTGCAACACCACATCTATGCATTTTACCATTCCTAACTTTTCATGCACAACAACAGGAATGGAACGAGTACTATGCTCAGTTTGTAGCTCATTTTGCCAAACATCAAATGCGAGGTACTGTGAAACTTTCTTATTATTACTTATTGTCAAGGGCTGGCAAAGGAGTTTACCACCTCACCCACAAGTTATTCCCAACTAGTATGCTGGAGTTGCTAGATTTTGAAGATCGTTTCCTCCCTCATGAAGTATTATGAGAATCAGGTACAGGTTGTTGCAGTTCATTACAAGTTCTTTTGCTCGAGGAAAAAGCCAGAATGGTGATATTGTCAGTGGATCACTGAACCTCAGGTTTTGACACAACAGTGTCCTTTTCATTGTATCAGTGGACAGTACTATAGTGACACAATGATCTGTGATGCAATTACACGCAATGTGCCAGACAATAGGATTCATTAACAAATTCTCAAACATTTTGATCCTAAATTGAAACAAGTTATTGAAAATCAGGACTCATGATATGCCATGCAAAACTTCGAGGTAGCTGAATTTGCAGTGTAATGCAAATTGACAAACAGTTATGGCCTTGTAACTGATCACCACACACAAATAGGCTACCTTGCTGTGGCCAGAGTAAAGAAGTGTAAACACATGTGTCCGCTGTGAAATCATGTCCCTTCTGCCTTCCACACATAAAAGACAACATTACCCTTCACAGAATATGACTTGCTTTGCTTGTGGAAAGCCAGGTCATATATAGTCTGTGTGCTTCCAACAAAAATAGAATTCCACCCACATTCTCTCTTGTAAGCTCACTCAATGAATGGAGATTTTTCTAAACCAGCTACTGGTACTGGTAATGACCAAACTCTGGATGTGCCTTCATCCCACTTGAATGCTGTGCAATGACTGTTAAATAAATTGTCTGTGAATTTTGTCAGTGCTGGATGCTGTAAGCAACTTCACTTAGACACTGGCACTTCCGTTACGTTGCTTAATCGAGCCACTTATGAACAGTTAGGCTCGAAACAGTTGACAAAATCTTGCATGCAACTTACTGTGTATAACAGTCAGGATATTCCACTGCTTGGTACATGTAGCTTGCCTGTCACCTTCCAGTTTCACACCAGAACACTGATGTTTACAATTTTGCATTAGCAAGACTGAGAAAATATTTTTGGTTGAGATTTACTTGATCTGTTTAGTCCTTGTATTCAGGACAATGTACTTTCTGTTTCTGCTTTCAACCCAAACGACAGCATTACTCAATTGATAGAGGAGCTCCCTGATTTATTTTCTGAAGGATGTGGCAGAGCAAATAATTTTGTGGTGCGCATTACAATGAAGGACAATGTGCTGCCCAAGTGTTCTTGGTGCATCCCATCCATTATGCACTTAGAGACAATGTTGCAAGAGAACTTAAAGAATGGCAAGACAATGGTGTTATTGATCCTATCCAGGTCAGTCAGTAGGCTACTCCCTTAGAAATCTTACCAAAGCCTTCTGGAAGACTTCGTCTTTGTGCTAATTTTAAATCCACTCTGAATCCACAATCAACAATTGATACTTATCTGTTGCCTCACCCTGAGGAATTGATGCACAGGATTTGTGCAAGCCACTACTTTTCAAAAATTGACTTACACAATGCATATTTGCAAATTCTGCTAGATGATGATCTCAGAAAGTTTTTGTAATCAACACACATTTAGGGTGGTTCAAATTTTTGTGCTTTCCCTTTGGCAGCACTTCCACACTTTGCATATTCCAACACTACTTAAAATAGCTTACTGCAAAAGTTCAGTACTGTTCAAATTACATGGATGCCACTGTGGTTACAAAATGTTCACTGCAGGAACATATCAGTAACCTTTGTATGCTTTTTCAAGCACTTTCAGCAGGATGTTTGAAGTGTTTCCTGGACAAATGTGCCTTTTTCCAGACTGAAATTCAGTACCTAGGCCACATTCTTAATAACAAAGGTGTTCATTCCCTTCAATCACATTTATTTGGTGTCCACAATCTCTCTGCCCCATAGAACATGACAGAATTGCTGTCAGTTCTTGGGAAATTGACATACTATATTGACAGGTTGTTGCTCCATTGCATCATTTGTGCCCTAAGAATGTGCCCTTTGTTTGACCTAAGAGTGTCAGGATACACTCCAGAAACTTAAAATTGCCCTGTTGAGTGGCAGGTGCCTTGTTCATTTTGATCCCATTAAGACTGTGGTTTCGGAAGTGGGAGCTGTGCTCACATACAGATTTTGTTCACAGGACAAGCTGGTTGCTTTTACTTTCAAGTTATTGGCCAAGACTCAATGGAACTATTCCTAAATCAAGAACAGCATGATAAAGTTTCACCATTATCTGTTTAATCTGAAGTTTTACCTAGTGATGGATCATAAGCCACTTCAGACATTGTTTCATCTGTAGCACCACGCGCAGCTTGGAAGCTACTTTCCTGTTGTCACAGTATCAGTATGAAATTCTGTACCAGCCCATATCAAAGCATACAAGTGCTGATGCTCTTTCTCACCTACCTGTTGGTCTTTATTCTGAATTTGATGCTCAGGGTACTGAACTTTTACAAACTTTTGCCCTGAACTATATGAAAATTGCATAGCCACAGAAGCAGACCCTGACTTGAACCTTTTGTTGCACTACATCCCTATTGCTTGGCCTTGTTCAGTGAAAAACATTCACAATTCTTTTGTGTGCCAAAATTTTGTTCATAGGCATAGCCTCTCCATCCAGTACAGTGTGATTTTACTGCAAAATAACTCTGAACAATTGTGTGTGCTTATTCCTAAAGCATGGCAAAAAGAGGTGATTGCTTCACCAAGGACATTGGGAAACCGCGCAGCCACTCCATGTTGCAGCTTATTGATATGGACTATTTTAGCAAATATTCATTTGCAGTGCCCCTGAACTCGACTACATTGCTTAGTACCATCCAGCTTTTGTTATGCATTTTTTGCATGGAGTGTTTGCCTGAAGTGTTGGACCACAGTTTACAGCTCAGGACTTTGAACAGTTTTGTGTGGCCAATGGTATCTCTCTTATTACCTGTGCTCTGTTTCATCCTCAGTTGAATGGAGAAGCTAAGCGATTCGTGCATGTGTTCAAGTAACAGGTGACCAACTTATGTGCCTCCCACATATGGGAGAAAGCATTTCTACTCTTCCTCACAGCTAACCAATCCCAGCCCTCCACCCTCCCCCCCCCCCCTCCCCACCCATTCGCCATGGTCCATCACTGGTGGGGCTTCAACAGTTGGTGCACTCACTGTAGTCCACGGCACCTCCCACGCTCCACAAGTATCGCTTTGTGCCTAATGCTTCCACTCTTTTTGGCTGCAATGGGTGCTAGAAGAGGGGAACAAGTCTTTGAAATTTGTTGCTTGCATACATTTAACTTGAGGTCCTGCTGGGTTGCTGTGCCGCCATCAGAACAAGATTTGTGCTTGTCACTTGTGAGATTCTGCCACAGATTTCTAGTCCCCAGATTTGTATCCTATCAGGATCCTGTGGCTGGTATGGGAGCACCTGGGTGCCTCTTCAGCACTGCCTGCGAAACTGCTGGAGCTGGATCCCACTGTCCTCAGCATTGCATCAGTTCACCTTCTAAGCACTCATCCCGGTGCTCACAATGGACAGGAGACCATCGTCATCACTGGTATCTCCATTTTCCATCATAACAGCTCAGGAAGAGAGTGAGAATGGACACCTTTCCAGGGTTTTCCAACTGACATTCCCTCAAAGGCACAGGAAAAATGTTGGGGATGTGGCCAGGGACTTAGCGTTGGTCCCAATTGTGGCTCCCCATGCCATCCAGCTTCCTGCCTCTCCCCCATCATCTGTTGCTGAAAGATGGTTCCCTACACGACAATGGTGCAGCATTTTGGGGAGAGGAAAGTACAGTCCAAAAGTATTGTCTGAACACTGAGCAGAGCAGTACTACGAAATGACATCAAGAAGACAGTGACCCATATGTCAATGGAAAGATGGACAATGTCCCACCACCAGGAAGACAGGATTCGGCACCCCCTGTCAACACTGATTTAACTAGCAGTCCATCACTGGTCAGCTCAGTGTGATTGCAGACTTTGAAAGCATCAGTACTGAATATTATGAAGATTATACTTAGCCTGTGTTCTGAGAGTAGTAATAGATTGTCAATGTACCTGCATAATAAGAGGCATTACAGGTTAAATTATGGTTCTCTTCTTTGTAGAAATAAAGTGTTACAGTAAACTTCAAGTGTTTTCTACAAATTATTTTGTACTCCTGCCACCAACCACCACAACTTCTCTCCTTCCTTGTCTGTGTCAGTGCTCACTTCTGCAGCAGCTGACACAAGAAAGGCATTGGAACATCATTGGGGCAAATGTATTAGTATACAGAAGAAACACTGAAACATAAAAAAGTTTCCTTGAGTCGTCTATTTCTATTCTGTTCAATGAACTTTTCAAACTACCTCGTACATTAATTCCCATCACAGGTCACAGAAGGCGAAGAGTGTTACTTGCTGACAACAGCAATATAATAACTGCAAAAGGGACACCAAAAATGTTAGAAGTAAAAGCAAAAAGGCACTTATATCAGTCCCAGATGGTTAGTCTTAATATAAAAGATACTACTAACTAGAACTTCTATATAAGGAAAAAACCTAATAGGTATGTATGTTGATCAGCAATTAAAATTTGATGAACGTTTGTTATTTTCATACAAATGTGGGTTCCAGCTTCCATATACACTACTGGCCATTAAAATTGCTCCACCAAGAAGAAATGCACATGACAAGCGGGTATTCATTGGACTAATATGTTACACCAGAACTGACATGTGATTACATTTCCACGCAATTTGGGTGCATAGATCCTGAGAAATCAGTTCCCAGAACAACCACCTCTGGCCATAATAACGACCTTGATACGCCTGGGCATTGAGTCAAACAGAGCTTGGATGGCGTGTACTGGTACAGCTGCCCATGCAGCTTCAACATGATACCACAGTTCATCAAGAGTAGTGACTGGCGTATTGTGACGAGCTAGTTGCTCGGCCACCATTGACCAGACGTTTTCAATTGGTGAGAGATCTGGAGAATGTGCTGGCCAGGGCAGCAGTCGAACATTTTCTGTATCCAGAAAGGCCCGTACAGGACCTGCAACATGTGGTCGTGCATTATCCTGCTGAAATGTAGGGTTTCACGGGGATCGAATGAAGGGTAGAGCCACGGGTCGTAATACATCTGAAATGTAACATTCACTGTTCAAAGTGCGTCACAAGAGGTGACCGAGACATGTAACCAATGGCACCCCATACCATCATGCCGGGCGATAAGCCAGTATGGCGATGACCAATACATGCTTCCAATGTGCGTTCACCGCGACGTCGCCAAACATGAATGCGACTATCATGATGCTGTAAGCAGAACCTGGATTTATCCGAAAAAATGACGTTTTGCCATTTGTGCACTCAGGTTCGTCATTGAGTACAGCATCGCAGGCACTCCTGTCTGTGATGCAGCATCAAGAGTAATCGCAGCCATGGTCTCCGAGCTGATAGTCCATGCTTCTGCAAACGTCGTCGAACTGTTCGTGCAGATGGTTGTTGTCTTGCAAACGTCCCCATCTGTTGACCCAGGGATCGAGATGTGGCTGCACGATCTGTTACAGCCAGGTGGATAAGATGCCTGTCATCTCGACTGCTAGTGGTACGAGGCCGTTGGGATCCAGCACGGTGTTCCGTATTACCCTCCTGAACCCACCCCATATTCTGCTAACAGTCATTGGATCTCGACAAGCGCGAGCAGCAATGTCGCGATACGATAAATGGGAATCGCGATAGGCTACAATCTGAGCTTTATCATAGTCAGAAATGTGATGGTATGCATTTCTCCTCCTTACACGAGGCATCGCAACAACGTTTCACCAGGCAATGCTGGTCAACTGCTGTTTGTGTATGAGCAATCGGTTGGAAACTTTCCTCATGTCAGCACGTTGTAGGTGTCGCCACCGGCGCCAACCTTGTGTGAATGCTCTGAAAAGCTAATCATTTGCTTATAACAGCATCTTCTTCCTGTCAGTTAAATTTCGCGTCTGTAGCACGTCATCTTCGTGGTGTAGCAATTTTAACGGCCAGTAGTGTATATAAGCTCCTGGTTGTGTATGTTCACTTCCCACGAGAAAAAAATATGAATATCATTTCAAAGATCGCAATTTACCCAAAAATAAGAACAGTTGAAGACAGTTATGTGAGCTGATAGCATGTGACTTGAATTGACTTGACATGCAATGACATGATGGACAGCGTGATGGTGCCATGACGTGACAGTGCCATGATAGCCAGTGTGAAATGGTCTTAAATAAATAATATGCAACCAAAAAAGGGAGTTGTGATTTTTGAGTGCAAGCACTGTATAAATTTTTGGTTATATGCAGGGAAATAGTGCCCAAATGTATTGTGGCATGTGTTAACCTACAAGTTAGTTATTCAGGAAACTAATAACATTCTAATACCTTGGAAGAGTAATGTGAGCTGTTGGTTAATTTACCATAGCAGACAGCATTTTCATCTTTGAGTGTTATTTCTTTTATAAATGTGTTTCTGGCCTCTAATTTGTCCCTTCACGAAATCTATTTTTGGATACATTTGGATTTAGTCTTACTTGTATTTAACTCTTTGTCACAGCTCCAATACCATAACCTACACTGTAACATTGATACCCACTTATATTATTTCAACTGACACCATACTGAAAGCTGTGAAACTATACAGAATTTGTTGCATCCTTTGTGAATGGTAGCTCATGATGCTATTACAGAAGGTCACAAATTGTGGCGTCATGTCAGCTACGTGAGTGATCCCGGCTTTAATAAACGTGTATTATTTTCAATCTTCGATGCCTACTTGTTACACTGAGTTCAAAAAAATACCCAGGGAGTTGCCGAAACGCCATTCCTACTACTACTTGTACCTGTGGGATAAAGTACAGGCCACATTATTACAATGTAAAGAGAGAAAAAAACGAACGCAACATAGTGGATTAGAGCGAAAATTTGTTCGTTTTCTGCAGTAGATAGCATTGCGATTGTTTAGTTCTGGAACAAAAATTGTCATCTGACAGAGCAATTAGTTGAAAGACAACTCCAGCTTACCAGTAGACACTTCTATAAATTAAAATGCGTTGAACCCCTTGTGCCACACGACACATGTTGCAAGTTAGATCTGGTCCACTTTTTCTGTTCGTGTCACTGTACAGGCGTAAAGACACATATTCTTATACTTCAAGTGTTCGGCAATGTAAACTTTGTTAATTTGTTAACAATGGTACACGCCTACTGCCTCCGAAATGCCGGCTCCTGCCTGTTTGGAAAAAAAACCTAATAATAATAATAACACGGGACAACAAAATTTAACTTTTTTCATGGTTTGGAAACAAAGTTAATTTGCATATGACATCGAGGGAACTGAATACAAAATGACAATAAAAATCCTGGATTGATTTGTTTTTAAGGTGATTGTAATGGGTCTGATTTATCTAGTGTTGGTGAGAAATAAACAGGAGTGTACATAGTGGAAGTGGTTAAAAACAACTTGCCTAGATACCGGTATTACAAACGGCGCGTTTTTGCCTTTCGGCTGTACTGTTGGTCTGCAACATCCTTCTCGATCGTCCAGCAGTAATTGGAAACATCCCCCAGGCTGTGGCTAAGCCATGTCTCCGCCGTATCCTTTCTTTCAGGAGTGCTAGTTCTGCAAGGATCGCAGAAGAGCTTCTGTAAAGTTTGGAAGGTAGGAGACGAGATACTGGCAGAAGTAAAGCTGTGAGGACCGGGCGTGAGTCGTGCTTCGGTAGCTCAGATGGTAGAGCACTTGCCCGCGAAAGGCAAAGGTCCCGAGTTCGAGTCTCGGTCGTGCACACAGTTTTAATCTGCCAGGAAGTTTCAAGTTTCAGTAATCAGTAAGTATAAACTTGCTCCCATGGTTCTGATATCGTTTTTAAAATGGTTCAAATGGCTCTGAGCACTATGGGACTTAACGTCTGTGGTCATCAGTCCCATAGAACTTAGAACTACTTCAACCGAACTAACCTAAGGACATCACACACATCCATGCCCGAAGCAGGATTCGAACCTGCGACCGTAGCGGTCTCGCGATTCCAGACTGTAAGCCCAGAACCGCACGGCCACACCGGCCGGCTATCGGTTTTACATTGTGGATATCACTTGATGGAAATGTTCCTCTTGTTCATCGTTGACTGCTCCGCAATTTTCAGGGAAGAAGTCTATGAGAAGTGGCCAGTCTTTTTTTACGTAATGAAGAGCCTTATGTTAGTTATCCCACTCGCATAGAAAAGGGCAATATCTTGTACAGTCGAGCTGCAGGCCAAGAAGTATGGCAGAACTCTAAAGCATTTCAATCGTGTTGACTACAGTTCACAGCTCACAACAGTATTCCACGTTGGCCAGTGTCTCCTTCCAGTGCACTGTATAACCAATTAGATTTGTTGGCAACACAATTCCGTTGTTCACTAACACAGCTTTCAGGCTTAGTTTTGATGCATCTATGAACAGCTAATTAATCGGGATTTGGTTCTGTGTTAAGTTTACTCATAAGACTATTTACATTTCTACACACTCTAGATCACTTCCCACTGAAAAATAATATTTCAGAGCCTTTGCTGTGTCAGAAAAACAGATACCTTAACGTCTTCAACAAGAGCTCCACACTGCTTGAGTCTAGATGCCAGCAATTCTGCGGCACTTTCTGACAACCTCAGGTCCTTAACAAAATCATTTGATTCTTGTTGAGTGATCAGATGGCGATTACATGATCAGATGTTGGTTTTGAAGTCAAGATCAGTGGATGGCTACGAAACTACAACAGCTTTTGGCACACCTGTGTCGAGTTTGCCCGGTGGCTTCATCGGGTGAGCCACTGTAGTAAAATGCGGGAGGTTGTGGAAAAGGTAGTTCTTGAGAGAGTGGCACAGGACGAATAGCTGAACGGATGTTGGGATAAATGGAAGGCCACTTTTTTCTGGATACGCGCTTAATTGGAGGAATCATATAAAAATAGCAGTTTGTTGAATGATCGGTCGGCTCTCTCCATATCACGGGAACAGCAAACGGCATGCTTGGTCATTTTACTTGAAGCCAGCCCCACAAGTTTGTAGAACACGTATTACAACTAATGAATAGCACCCACATCTCGCCCATATCTCCCACTTTATAACAAAAATACAAGTAGTTGTCGTTCTTTATTATTGGCATTAATTTCTTCTTTGATTGGCAAATGTTACCTCACCGCAAATGTAACAAAAATTGACCGAACTGTTCAGATACTTACGCGACATGTTTCTGGTCAGCATATGCAGGGTGTTTCACTAAATGTGTTTGCCTCTGCAAGTTATGAAGTAATAGGCGATGGATATATTTACTGCGGTAGGTCGCCATAAGAAATGGTGCACTGTCTGCGGAGCTATGAACATAGTTTATTTTGTTATTATCCACAGGGTTACAGCAAGAAGATACAATTTTTAAATGGAACAATAGTTGTTTCTATCATGCACTGGAATCAGTAACACCAGCTGTGTATACATCAAAGTTTCAGAGGCAGATACCACACGCTGTACATAACACATGGCTCTATAGTGGGTGATGGGTGCTCTGCGGTGGGAAGTTGATTTAAATGAGATGTTCAAATGTGTGTCCATGGTCCTGAATGCAAAATGCAATGCTACTTCTAAAGGATCTGCGGACGAGATGTAACATCGCCGGTGACACGGGGCAACATGCGACCTCAATGTGCCGTTTTACATCATCTGGGGATGTGGGCTCAGTGACATAAAAACGATCCTTTAGATATCCCCACAAAGAGAAAGCTAATAGTGTTAAATCGGGCGACCTTGCAGGCCATGAATGAGGACCATGGCGCCCCAACCACCTTCCTGCAAACCTGTTGTTTAGCTCTTCCACAACAGCACGCGCAGAATGGGCTGGGTGACCATCGTGCTGCATCCACATATGGACTCTCATGTGTAGACACGCATGTTCAAGGAGACCGCCCAAACTGTCGACTATAGACGCGCCTGTCAGTGTACCTGGGAAGTAGTGTGGACCGATGATTTCATCCTCAAGGATTCCACACCATACATTAATAGACCACCTACGTTGACGGTCCTCAGGTCGTACCTAACGAAGATTGTTTGTGGCCCAGTAGTGCACGTTAAGGCCTGGCCAGACAGAATGCGGCCTGGCCGTCCGGCCTGTGGCCTTGAACCGCAGCCGGCAGGCCGCACTGTTGAATCGCTCGTTACTGTATGGCGGCGGTCACACAGAGTGCGGCTCTGACGCACCGGCACGCGGCCTGCCGCTCCGGACGGAGCCGGGTTGTCACAGATTACAGATTCGCCGCAAGCCGGAGCGGCTGCTTGCCTCTGTTGGCGCACTCAACTGCTCTGCGGTCACACTGGAAGCAGCGGCGTGAGGCGGTTTTTGTCTTGCAGCACGTAGTGCATGCGCACAGAAAGACTTATAGAGGAGGTGAGAGAATACAACTTTTTGTATGATACACGCGATCCTGATTTGGAGGTAGAATACTTTTGCCCTCGATATACTCTTGATAGAAAGCTAAATTCTCAGAAATAGTGCTGTCACTGTGACGTCCATAACTTCCAATATCAACTACTGTGGACTCGGTAGTATGGATCAACGATCGCCAGGAAAACTAGCGAAAAGAACTGTTTTGTAACAGAAGAACTGGGATCCACTATCCTTCGGGCATTTTAACCTGTTAGGCTTTCCGTCTATGCTTCCAAGGCAGTTCGGAAACCCCCAAAGTTCTAGAAATCCTTCTTCAGATTTCTTCCACATCTCTGTTGCAGGAGTAGGTAAATACTTGGGCTGTAAAAGAGTCCATATTGCCTGGCACACTTGTTTCACAATTTCTGAGACTGTTGAACGTCCTAACCGAAAAGAAAAAGCTATGGTCTGGTGACTGTCGCCTGTAGTCAAGTATCTGGAAAAGATTAAAATCAGTTATGCCGATAGAACGAATAGATAAGTTAACGACCAAAGATATGTTTGTTTAAAGTCAATGACAGTGTTATGAATACATTGAAACAAAACAATCTATTAAGTAGAAAGTTCTCTCTAGCGGGACATATGGAACCAGATGTTACTATCGTTTGCTGTATTCGTAAACACTGCAGATAAATTTATCACTCCACTCGTAACTACGTTGTGCGATAGCACTTTCTTCCGCCGAACCTTTCATATGATACAGCAAAACTGAAATAGAATAATTTATATGACTTCTATTTGAAACACAAAGAGGCCACAAATGGTAAAACTTGCCTCAAACAAATGGCTAGTCTGTGCCTTGTATCAGTTGGCTTTCTCAAGTTCGTTGTGCACTTCTCGGTGCTACCTTTTTATCAGGCGATGCTTTTCCTCGAAACATTCTCGCGACGTACGAAAATATTTGAAGAACCTATCTTCGTCAGACTCTAGATCAATACACAGACGATGGTATTCTCCTAAGCTTTCTCTCTTGCTATTAATGTCGTGCACCCAACATCTCCTCTTCTTAGTGCCATTAGTGGGTTTCGGCCCCTTCCACAGTGTAACAGCTGACGCAACAAGAGTCGCTGCGGCCGGCCGGCCGGCCGGCCGTTGCCTGTGTGGCGTGCCTGGCCGCTGACTGGTCCGGCCTCCCGCTGCGCCGTCCGTCGTAGCAGCAGGCCGGATTCAGTCTGGCCAGGCCTTTATGGCGATTCACCGCACCATAATTTGTGAACGTGGACTCATCAGAGAACATAAAACCTTGTAAAGACTCCTGCGTGAAATTAGGCATGGCCCAGTCACAGAATGTAACTCTTGCACGGAAATCGTTCCCTGCAGCACCTGGGTCAGTGACAGACGGTACGGGTGAAACCTGTGGCCGTGTACTATACGCCACACAGATGTGAGACTGACACCAGCGACTGCAGCAACGGCTTGTAGGCTGACATGAGAATCGTGGTGTACTGCAGCTAAGACAAACACCTCTGTCTCCTCACTTCTTGCAGTTCTTCGTCTGTTACTGCGGCGCATTACCAAGCTGCCTGTTTCCTGAAGTCGTTGTTTGGCACGTAAGAATGAAATGGCTGCTGGAGCTCTTCGCCTAGGATGTCTCACGGCGTACGCCATGGCTGCTTCAGAGGCATCGTGTTGGCACGGGTCGAGCATCAGCAACATGTCAACGTACTCGTTTTTCGTGTATGCCATCTTCGTCCGACGTCAGTAACTGCGGTATATTGAGCCCCGTTTGTTTGTGTGGCTCGAACTGTCGGGTATACGGCAGTGTGCGGCGACAGTCGGCAGTCTAACAGCGCATCGAGGAAGGTCCCCGCTCCGTGACACCAGCGACTTTACAACTCGGCCACACCACATTTAGAAGGCGCATTGCGTTATGCGCAGCATGTGTGGTATCTGCCCCCGAAACTTTGAAGGGTTGTAGCTCCCAAACTAAATGTGATAGGAACGTAATTTAAGTTGATGTATACATAGCTGGTGTTACTGATTCCAGTGCATGACAGAAACAACTATTGTTCCATTTAAAAAATTGTATTTTTTGCTATAACGCTTTGGATAATAACACAATAAACTATGTTCATAGCCCCACAGACAGTGTAACGTTTCTTATGGTGATCTACTGCAATAAATATTTCTGTCGCCTATTACTTCATAGCTTACAGAGGCAAACACATTTAGTTCAAAAATATTCAAATGTGTGTGAAATCTTATGGGACTTAACTGGTAAGGTCATCAGTCCCTAACCTTACACACTACTTAACTTAAATTATCCTAAGGACAAACACACACACCCATGCCTGAGGGAGGACTCAAACCTCCGCCGGGACCAGCTGCACAGTCCAAGACTGCAGCCCCTTAGACCGCTCGGATAATCCTGCCCAGAAAACACATTTAGTGAAACACCCTGTGTGTATATGTATATAAACACCACACACTCGCCCACTATGTCGCCATGATCACACTGAAAATTCTCACTTCGTCCACTATAAACAATACAAGTTCTGGTAGGCCTTCTTTTTGATATGTACGAAATTACTTTTTTGATGGTCAAGGGTCACCTCATCTCAAACATCAATTTTCTGTGCACTGTCAACACATTTAGGTGATATGTGTCAAATTAGCCAGTTCAGCTAACGATAAGAGATGTAACACAACAAAGTAACCTAATATCTCACCACTACTACCTCTGGGAATGCAAATTATAGCTACGCAAGAACTCTACACAACCCGTTTTCACTGTAAAGTTTTTAAAACAAACTAAAGCATGATTTTCAGTGTTGTTAATTAATTTCAAGAAAAAGCACCTAACGGTAGTAAAAAATCCGATATTGTGTTTTCAATGTAAAAATATACTTTTTCCCTCTTAGCAATAATTCAGAAACCCGCTAAACTACCACATGAAGTAATGTTAAATTAGGAAGATTTTTCTGTCTGAAGAATATCCGAAATCCAGTAGATTTAATGGAAAAATTACTAAATTGGCAACGTTATAGTGCTAGCATTAAGTTCAGCGATAAAGCTAACTGTCAAAAAATGGATATTTATTAAAAAAGCAGACAATTGCTGTTGTCATGAACGCTTATTTTGCACACATGGGCGTATCCGGCGATAACATATTACTTCGACACACGAGCCAACCCTCAAAAGCTTATGTCATAATCGTTATCAGCGCCCTCATATTAGTAAGAAATAGATATTTTTATATCAGAAACATTTTCAATGTTGACATGTGTGATTTACGTTCGGCAGCCGAACTCGCATCTTGCAATGCCACACAGACAGAGATGTTGTTTGAAGAAAGCTAATAGTAGATAACCTATTTACTGCAATAGTAAATGTACCTTATAGCCTTTTGTCGCAAAAAAATTATTTCGCCGCTATTCTTGTCGCAAGTGATAATGCTACATGATTCTGAGTTCCACACTACTAATTTGTACCTTCAATTCCTGTTATCAGCGAATATCGGAAACTACTGTAGATGTGAATAGGCCCTATAGAAAGTATTCGCATCTGAAAATCATTTACCTGAAAGCAAAATAACATGTACAAATTTCGTGGAAATTACTCTCTCTCAGCTACGAACATCGTAGGTAGCAAAAACTCCTACTAATCACAAAGTGGTTGCGGTAATAGACCTACGTTGGTCTTGAGCATTTCTTTTGCAAGAAATTACACTTCCTCCATCGCTACCTTTCCCACAAGCTAATATGACTCGAATCCTCCGATCCCTTAACTATCTCATATCCAGGATACGCACTGATGACAAACCAAAAACTGAAATACTTTTACACAGTACTTTCGTAAAATGCTCGACTTTTCCTTTTTGAAGATTCTTCACAAAACAACTTCTCATCTCTTCACAATATTGAAACAAAAAGTTCATAAATGTTATACTTTTTAACTGTATTAAATGAAATATTGTAACCTAATACGACAGTAGTAAGTGGTAGAGTTGGAAAGCAATTCTCAAACGAGAAGAGCGAAAGCCACTTTATTGCATGCATTATACGTTTGGATGCAAGCGTTCATTAAAGACAGGTACATTATCAAAGGAAAGAACCCGCAGATTAACGTAATAGGCTGATCCTTTATTAGTCACAAAATGTCGTATAAAATTCATTGTATCGAACCACTGTTGAAAAGAGGCTTTCATTATAGATGCTTCCATTATTTAAACTCCGGAAGTATTTATTAATAAACCTGCCACAGTCACAGTACGCATGTTTGACGACTAATTTCGAACTAACTGGTTCAATCTCAATCATGACTTACTGAGGCTGCAGTGAAGATGCCTGATCTTAATAACGAATATCAAAATGGCTATACACGCTTTAAAAAGTAATCGTACGTGCCTCTCGGACTCAACATGTACCTATTTAGCAAGTCAGTATCAAACTGTTTGATTCTGACTTGCTAAATAGGCACATGTTAATTCTGGCAGTCATCTACGATTACTTCGTAAAGAATCTTTTGCCATTTTGGTGTCCATTATTAAGATCAGGCGCTTTCGTTGCATTCTCAGTAGGTCATGCTTGAGATTGAACCAGTTGGTTCGAAACTAGTCGCCAAACATACGTACTGCAACTGCGACAGCTTTTTAAAAACGTTTGTGAATATACATCTATAAAAGAGATTGCTGGTCCTGCAACAACTAAATGTAGAAAATGTAAAAAATAAAATGAAACATTGTAAATGCTTGACACCAATAGTTCCATTTTGGGGCTACTGTAAGAGTCATAATCCTTTCCGCGCGTGTCTCATCAACCATGCTCACGGCTGACAACAAAAGACTGCCGACAATACGACCACTGCCCTGCAGCAGCCTCTGCGAGGCACGAGACAAGGCTTCAGAGTCTGTGCAGCCCTGCAGCGCCCACGACACGGCAACCTACCACACAGCTCCCAGGAGCTATAGCAGTTATTTAACCTTTCGAATGCTTCGAATGGCTCTGAGCACTATGCGACTTAACTTCTGAGGTCATCAGTCGCCTAGAACTTAGAACTAATTAAACCTAACTAACCTAAGGACGTCACACACATCCATGCCCGAGGCAGGATTCGAACCTGCGACCGTAGCGGTCACTCGGTTCCAGACTGTAGCGCCTAGATCCGCACAGCCACTCCGGCCGGCCATTTAACCTTTCGTATTAATCTCAAGTGCGCCTGCTGTAGCTGAGTGGTCAGCGCGACAGACCGTCTATGCTAAGGGCCCGGGTTCGATTCCCGGCTGGGTCGTGGATTTTCTCCGCTCAGGGACTGGGTGTTGTGTTGTCCTAATCATCACTATTTCATCCCCATCGACGCGCAAGTTGCCGAAGTGGTGTCAAATCGTAAGACTTGCTCCCGGTGAACGGTCTACCCGACGGGAGGCTCTAATAACACGACATTTACATTAATCTCAGGCATCTACTGTGAACGATGACGGCGTGATATTAAACTGCGCTTCGCTGCTGCCACGTTTCCAACCATTTATCACTCCTCATGTTTCGTGAGTCTTTGAGCATACAGAGCACCGCACATTCCAACGACGCGAAAAGTACGTACTTCTTGTCCATTCACCTGCAATCGACGAAAGTTACAGCGTAAACCAGTCCAAGTTTGAACTGATGTCAGCTTAAAGATATTAAGCACGAATGGTTGCCTCGAGTCAGTGATTAGCTAAATGTTGCTCTCCCAGCCAAAACCACACTGTAATGTGTCGACCTGCCACTGTACGTCATTTTAAAACGAAAGAAACTATTCATAATTAGATAAAGCTTCCTAGGTTTTCACTGGCCAGTTAAGTGGCTACGACAGCATGTTTGATGAGGAAGTAAATTTCAACAGTACTCTTACGCTGTAGTTTGGAGTGCGGAAATGAAACAGTTTCTTACAAAATAAAACTCAACTATTGAAAGATTTTTTATTAATTAATTAGTAAATATTCTAATGCGACCACTTTATAATAAGTAGACCTACCTGCTACCTATAATATACTGACACTGAGAAATTCACATTTTTAATAGCGGTGGGAAGTTTTTACATTGGCTGGTAAAGTGAGGAAAACATCGTGCAACGCCACTTGAAGCTTGCAGTACCCAGAGCCACCTGGTATTTCAGTCGCAAAGCGAAGAGCGGCGAATGAGCTTACGACGGATGTCTGTGACATACACTTGCTACAGGTAAATATAGATGACATGCGGCTTTCTTGAAACTAATACGAGTGTTCTATGGATACGTCTCTCACTCTCAGTTGTGAAAATAACTATTTTTCTTTTGCTTCAACCACTTTCCTCTGTCCCTCACTGGGACGCCCAATTTAAGGGATTTTGCAGTCGTGGGTAACGACGACACGAACGGCTTAGTAAATCAGGATCCTCCTAAAAGAATTTTCTTATAGGCAGAGAACAATTAACCTTCATTTTTCTGAACTCTGATATCCGAATATTTCCGAAAACAGAACCAAGCATCCTCAGCTGAATTATTTGTATCTGCTCCACAGTGTATGAGACAGCTAAAACAATACTTATAACGAAATGTAACACGGTGATACAACTCATCGTAGATTCCTTAAATTGGCATTCTATCTACTTCTCAGTTATACTTGTCACAGAATATCCCACGCTAATGTACCCATTTGTCTGGTTTGTAAATCCTTCAAAATATGCTGAATCCCTCTATTTCAGTGTTATTTCTGCATCTCGTTTTTTCTCTAAAACTGGATTAACGCAGCATAGGAGTTCGCTACATTCCAAGTACACTACAGTTCAGTTCTCTGAAACAGGCTGACAGTGTGTGCAAATCTTTATTAATGATCTTTTACTTATATTAATTTACTTTTACCGACCTGAAGCGAAAGAGGTACCAATGTTTTAAACAGACTGACCGTGTATTCTGGAGTCTGGAGATTATAGTCTTCACCTGGCCATCCTGGTTTAAATTTTCTATGGTTTCCCTAAGTTAGGCTTCTTCAGGCAAATGCCAGGAGAGTTTCCACTATAAGGCTGCCTCCTGTCCCACCATTGTCTACTAGACATATAATACGTAACTGTCTGTAGATATGAATGATGCTGTCGTCGTTATTTTGATAGTGTAGTAGTGTGACAAGTGCAATATACCAGTAAAACTTATCCACGGATGAATACAACTTACTGCTACTACTTGTAGCTATGGGACAAGGAAAAGACGATTTACATGTAAAAGTCCGTATTATTACAATGTCAAGAGAGAGAAAACAAACCCAACATGGAGGAGTAGAACGAAAATTTGTTCGTGGTATTCTACAATAGATAGTTTGCAATAGCATAGTTCAGAAAAAAAATCTGATTTGATAGAGCAATTGGTTTAGACACCGCTAAACAGCAGTAGATTTCTATGCTTTTAATCCCTTGTGGTAAATGAAACGCATACCACGTCCCCGTCTCACTGTACGGCCCATGAGGAAACTGATATTCCCGCACTGCGATGTGTTCGACAATGTAGACATGGTTAATTGTTAATACTGAAACACACCCGCGGCGTAGGAACTATCTGCTCCTGCTTGTAACTACTTGTTTAGAACGAAAAAAAAATAATAATAATAAAAAATATGTTTGGCAGCTGAACTTGCATCCTGAAATGTCACACAGATGGACGTATTGTTTAAAGAAAGCAAGAATATGTAATAGATAACATGTTTACAGCACTAGCAACTGTACGCCACAGACTTCTTGGCGATATCTGAAAACTATTGTTTCGTTATTCTCCTTGCAACTGAAAATGCCACTTGATTCTTAGTTCCACAGGACTAAATCAATACTGTATGTTCAATTGGTATTATCAGCCAATTTCCAAAAATACTCCAAATGTGAATAGGCTATACAGAAAGTATTCGCATATTACCTGGCGCCGGCCATTGTGGCCGAGCAGTTCTAGGCGCTTCAGTCCGGAACCGTGCTGCTGCTACGGTAGCAGATTCGAATCCTGCCTCGCGCATGGACGTGTGTGAAGTCCTTAGGTTCGTTAAGTTTAAATAGTTCTAAGTCTAGGGGCCTGATGACTCAGATATTAGGTCCCATAGTGCTTAGAACCATTTGAATTTATTATCTGGCTGTCACTTATCTGACAGCAAAACAGTATACTCAAATCTCATACGAACCACTCTATCTCCGTTACGAACATTGTAGGTTGCCAGCAGCCGTACCTATCACGAAGTGGTAGCATTAGCAGACGTACGTTGGTAATCAATAAACGTTCTTAAATTGACTTCGAGTTTTATTTGTAAGAAATTATGCCTCGTTTCCTCCATCCCTCCCCCTTCCAACAAACTAACATAGGCCGAGCCTCTCCCTGCCATAACCATGTCGGATCCTGAATACGCGCAAGAAGGCAAGCCACAAACTGAATTACATATATACTACACTTCCGTAAAATAGCAGACTACTTCTTGAAGGGTCTTCGCATAACTACCATAGTCGGTGAAGTCGCCATTGGAGCCATAAGCCAGGAATAACGACACGCGAATCACTCGCACACCATGCAGCATGTACTACAACGCTCGGCTGAGGGACCGGATAGCCCAGTCGGTAGAGCGCTAAACCTTCAACCAAAGGGTCCCGGGTTCAAGCCCCCGTCCAGGTTTGCAATACCGGTTCGACACTAGAATACTGCGCCTTGGTTCTTCCAAAAGCGATAGTAATAAGCACGTGGACTGCAGTGTCATTTAGGGTAGTGAGTCAGATATGGAGAGGATATAAGGCGGGTGGAATATGCAACGACAGGGGGCATTGCAGGGCGGGCGCCGACTCCTTGCGCTGTGGCGCGCCGGTGCCGGCGGCGGCCTGGCTGGGCTGCTGGCCTCCTATCAAAACCTAAACAAAAAATGATTCGTACAGGAATGTAATACTTTTTAACTGCGCAAAAGGAAATATTGTAACCTTGTACGATAGTACGTGGTAGAGTTGAAAAGCAGCTCACAAAAGGAACAAGGAAAGCCATTTTGTTGCTTGAATTACACGTTCGGATGCATGTGTTACTGTCTGTTCAGAATCAAAGGGAAGAACCTGCAGGTTAAAAGTAACAGAAGGATTGATCCGTCAACGGCCTCAGAATGTCGTAGAAAATGCATTGTAACTAAACTTTGCTGAAAAGAGAACTCCATTTTGGATGCTTCAGTTATTTAACGTCGGTCGTAAATGCTTGACCCCTATAGTGTTTTTTCCGTGCGTTTATCGTTAACCGCGTTCACGGCTGAGAACAAATGACTGCTGACAATTAGGCCGTTGCCCGGCAGCAGCCTCCCCGAGACACGACACAGACGTCGGAGGCATCTGCAGATCTGCAGCGCCCGCGCCGCGACAGCCAGCCGTACAGGAGAGATTTATGGTAACTACAGCAGTTATATTGTCTTTCGCATTAATAGGTATCAAGTATGTAAAGAGAACGACGGCGGCAGATTAATTGCTCGTCGCTGCAGTCCCGTCTGCAACCTTCTATCATTCCTCACCGTTCCACCAGTGTTTGACCGTGTAATTTCCAAGAAAGATTGCCTATCGAAGTGGCGGGGTCCAAAAGAGACAAATCGAACGTGCGATCGTAAATCGATCATGCGACTCTGGTGGCGGGCGTTATGAGTATGTTTACGGTGGCCGCTACAGCAACGACAAAAGAATATCGTTAAAAAAATACTTTTAATTGCAAAGGAGGCGACTTACCTTACTCGTTGTCGGCGTTGGAATCATGTGAAAGTCTATTACGGTGGTCTGGATGGATAATTTGGAAGAGTCGAACCATTTATTCTTCCTGATACTCGTTCGTTTTCCGCACTGTCCACAATGAAATTGTAAATGGTATTTCAGCATCGAAACTGTTCTTACGAAGTTTTACACACTTCGCGGCGCCACAGTGTACACAGTCCCTTCTTTCCTCGTCCAGTAGTACTCCATATTTGCGACAAAAAGTCGAACAATTTTCTACATTGGATAAACATGGATTTAGATTTTTCCGCCGAAGAAACGTCAAGAACACCAGACATCCCACTCATTAACCACATAAATCGTCTGAGATTCCCTAGCAACTCACAAATAATTCGCGGAGGTATGTAATTTAGAGCAACTAAGGGAACGACGGGAAAGAGATAAAAATGACGATCACAAATAACTGATCACAACGCCCGCCACCAGAGTCGCATGATCGATTTACGATCGCACATTCGATATGTATCGTTTCGACACTGCAACTTCGACAGGCAATCATTCTTGGACATTACCTCTGACCGCACATTCCACCGACACGGAATATACGTAGCTCTTGTCCACTCAGCTGGAACTGACGAAATTAGGTTACAGCGTAAATCGGTCCAAGTCAGAACTGAAGTCAACTTAAAAATACTAAGTGCGAAGTTATTTAACGATTGCTTCGAGTCATTGATTAGCGAAATGTTGCCCTCTCGGCGAAAATCACGCTGATATATTGCGTCGGCCTGCTACTGCAGCTCATTTTAAAACGAAAGAAACTATTCATGAGGAAATAAGTTAATGCTTACTGTATTTTCACTGGCCATTTAAGTGCCTACAATATTATGTTAGCCGAGCTAGGAAATTTCAACAGCACACGCACCATCTAAGGCGGTGGGGTGGAGGAAACGAAATATTTTCTTACATATTAAAATTCAAAATCATTGAAAAACTGTTTATTAATTAGCAAACATACGAATGCGACCACCAATAAGTAGACCCCCTTGGCTAGAACTGAGAAGGTACAGTTTGTATAAGTTACCAGTGTGTAAATATTGTATTTTGCTGTTAGGTATGTAGGTAAAATTCTGATACACACGACTGCTGGCTATATTCATCTTTTTAATACCGGTGGGTAGTTTTTACATTGGCTGGTAGTATGAGGGAAAAAATCGGGAATTAAATGTGCAACGCTGCTTTTAGCTTGCAGAAACCATTGCCACCTTGCAATTTGCTTGGAAGGGGAATAGCGGCGAATGCGTTTTCAGATTTCAAGACGAACGGATCTGAGATACATTTGCTATACGTAAATATGAATCACATGCGGTTTTCTTCAAATTGATTTTGTATAGACACCTTTCTCACTCTCAGTTGCGAAAATTAACTATTTTTCTTTTCCTAGCGCTAAAGCCACCTCCCACAACCCTCGCTGAGACGCCCTTGTTTGACGATGAAAGCAATTCAGCAAATTTTACAGTCACTGGAAGCAACGACTCGAACAGCCCAGTAAATCAGGGCACTTTTAAGATAATTCTTTTCTTGTAATCTGAGAATTAACCTTCGGCCTTTGAACTCTGGTATTCGAATATTTCCGGAAACAGAACCAATCATCGTCAATTAAATGATTTGCATCTGCTCCACAGTGTTTTGAGACAGGCAAGAAAGAGAGTTCCCTTCAATGGATCACGGTGGTGTGCAGCTCGTCGTAGATGCAGTAAAAGTTCATTTTTATGTACTTTTTAGTTATTTTGTGAAGTGTCACAGCAATGTATTTATTTCTTAATTACGTATTCTTGTCACCGAACAGCTAACGCTAACAGACCCATTTGTCTGATTTCTAAATCGTTCACAGTATGCTGAACCCTCTATTTCAGCATTACTTCTGCACCTTGATTTTTTCTGTAAAACTGGCTTAATGCAGCATGGTAGTTCGCTACATTCCAACTACACTGCAGTTCAGTTCTGTAACACAAGGTAATAACATGTAGGATTATTGATTTACGTTTGGCGAGAAAAACAATATTTCAACAAAAGTTATGAAATTTGGTAACGTTCTGCTAACTTCCAGCATACTATGAGTTACTGTACTTTCAATACATGACGCAAATTTCACTTACATCTGTGCCACTACATCGTCGATACTGACTAGACATTAATCACTTCAATATGTAATCGACACATTTGGAAGCTACTTAGCCACAAGCTGCAATACACGGAAAGTGTCGCATTCTTCCAGTTATAGTTTCAACAGTCCGTAACAGAAGTCATGGAGATCTCTAATGTCTTGGACCTAAGGCAGTTTCCAGTTTCTTCGTTAGAATGGATCTGTTTTATTTATTTATTTATATCCCATAAATCTAATACTGTGAGACATTCGCATGAATGTAGGATGTGTCAAAATTATTACAAATAATATAAAAGGAATACGTAAAAGTACCTCTTGCAAGAGGATATCTGGTATAAGACAAAATGCACATTAATAGGTATAGAAAAAATTACATTAAAAATATGGTAGATCTTAATAGCTAAATGAAAGTCACAGTAATGTTAACAGTGATTGTGAGTATCGTAATGCACAATAGCACATCAGATTAGTAAATGAAAAAATCAATTACAGTTAACTCTACTTAAATATTCTTCTACAGAATAGAAGGAATTATATAATAAATACTGTCTGAGCTGTTGTTTAAATTTGGGAATCTCGTGGATAAGTCAATTCAGTGATGGTGGGAGAGCATTGAACACCTTGCAGCTCATGTAATGGACTCCTTTTTGTACAATAGTAAGGTTTTTTGATTCATAATGGAGGTCCATCTTCCTCCTGGTATTGTGGGCATGGTATGAATCATTGGTTTTGTACGATTGTCCATTTTTACCAATGAAACATAACAGGGAGTAGATGTATTGGCATGCAGTTGTCAGTATCCCTAATTTTCTGAAAAGGTTCCTACAAGACTGTCTAGGCTGGACTCCCCTCATTATCCTAATAACACTCTTTTGGGCAATGAATATTTTTTTTATGGTGGCTGATTACCCCAGAAAACTATGCCCTACAACAATAATGCATGGAAATAACTAAAATAAGCAGTTTTTGTCGTGTCTCGGTCACATACAGTGGAAATAATATGAACAACGAATGTTGCTGAGCTTTTTGTGGAGGTGCAAAATATGTTGAGACCATTTTAGGCTGTTGTCAATGTCTGCACCCAGAAACTTGGTTGACTCAACTTATAGTAACTCACTACCATTCAATGTAATACTTAATTGATCCACAACTTTTTTCCTTACTTGGAATTGCATGAACTGGGTCTTATTAACATTTAGTGATAACCCATTATTTACAAACCAATTACATACTTCACTAAAGACAATATTGGCCGATTCCTCAAGATTGTGTCTAACACCTTGGTGAAGTCTATGAAACTGCATGAAGCTTTTCCCCTCGGTTCGCTACGACCATTTCTATATCAGTTTGGAGACAGTGTACAGCTTGTATCGTTGATCTCTCACATCTGAAACAAACTGCAAATCGGGGAGTTTCTCATAGATGATATCTCTAAGATGCTTGCACAGTAGTGTTGTAAAGGTCTTGAATAGAGTGTTCTCTAGTGCAATGCCCCTGTACGTGTTCGGGTCAGCCGTGATACGTTTTCCCTTGTACAGTACTATCACGTTTAAATGTACACTTCCTAGTTTCAGGCACTCATTGAGGAGCGCTGTGAAAGGAATCACTAGTACAGGGAGCATAGTTCTCAGGTGCTCGTTAAAGATGTTGTTTGGGTCACATGCTTTATTGTTCTTTGTGCTCATAACTCTGTGGATTATTTCTTCTTCTGTGAAAAATTCAATCTCCTGCGTAGGGGCTGGAGTCGCTGTGGGGCTTCTTGCCGGTGGACGTGTGTCATCAGCCTGAAGGATTGAGCTTAAATGTCTTTCCCACACTTCCACTGGGATGTTCCCTGGGAATTTTGTTTGTCTCGGTTGAAGAGCCTTGTGCAGTCCCTGTCTCGCTGATTCTATTAGATGTTTTTCCTCTTCCTCCTAGAATACCCTTTTGTGCTTCCTTAATCTTGGTTCTATACTCTCTCCTTGGCTTACCATAACGGTCCAAGTCATCCTGTGATTGAGTTCTTCTGGCTGTATGCAGGCCGTTGATGGCTTTCTGCCTGACTACATAACATTCGTTGTTGAGCCACGGTTTAGCTTTCCGTTTTGCGATCTCTACTGTGTGAGTTGTCTTTAGGGTGAGTCCTTCTAAGCACGATGTGTTGTAGCAATGTTGTTATTGTACTGGTGTTGAAACTGCCCAGTGTTGATATGTCTACCTTCCTGCTTAGCTTGACTGGATTTTTTGGCTTCTTTTTTACTGTGTTCTCTAGTTGTAGCAATGTTTCCACTGGTAGGTGTTTCCTTTCCACTTCCAGGATGTTGCGTTGTTCTAGTGGTTTAAGTTTGGAGTACACAAATATGAGGTCAATTGTGCTTACATAGAAATAAGTGTGGTTTGCTTTATTATTGATAAGTGCAAAGCCTTCATCTTCCAAGTACTTCATGACATCTGTCATTTCCACATGGAAATTCAGGTCTCCTGCCAACATGACTGGATCGTCCTGAGTGGTAGTATCCAAGCACAACTGATTTGCTCTATAATATTTACTGCTGTGAGCTCAGGTTGAAAGTACACACATATAAGAACACAGATGGTGGTCACTACTACTAGCGAGTGTCTTGATTTGTGGGAGACTGAGAAGGGTGAGAAAATTTTCATGATGAGATATGTGATGCCGCCCTTAGGTCTGCCCTTTGGGCATTGTTCCACCATGACATTGATCGTGTAATGCGTGTTTACTTTGCTACAGTCTTTTGTAAGGAATGTTTCCGTCAGTAACACTATATCATAAGGTCTAAAAATTATCTTGAACACATGCTATTGCTGTGTTAAGACCTTCAATATTCCAGTTTAATATTTTTAATTTGAGTTTGTTGTGAATGGTGTTACAACCTGGCAGCTTCAGGTCTCTTACTCCAAAAAAGGTACTGTCTCACCAGCACTCCTGTTTGCCATAGTTTTGGCTGTATGGCTTTTTCACGGAAGCCAAAAGTCACCCCAATTTTGAAGGCCTTTAGGCAGCCCTTTGTTTCCAGTTCATCGCACTCTGTTTTTCCCGCTGCTCCCAGTCCATTGAGGAGTCTGATGATTTCCTCCACTGTGGCGTCTTGATGGAGTTGTCCCACATAAAGGCAGGTGGTTCACTCTCCTGCTCGAAGCCTCGATCCTGTTGGGTGCATTGCCCCTAACACGAAGGGACGTTCATTGTTTTTGCTCCCCTCTTGATGACGTTTCCTGCATCTTCCCCTTTCGACTAAAGTGTAGCCTTTGTTTTCTTCTTCTTTTTCTTCCTCGCCCTCCACCGGTGACATTCCTATTTGAACTTCCCTCTTTACGACTGGCCGCTTCCGCTGGTGAGGGTGTGGCGGTCCTCATTGTGTTCCTCTCTCTATGACTGGCCACTGACGGTTGTGGTCTTGCCAGTCTCTGGTGGCATTCTGATCCCTCAGGCTCTAAAGCAACCTGTCCTTGAATGAAGAAAAGACAGTCTTCATGACATTCAGAAGAGGAGGAAGACCCGGCACTTTCTACATTGGAGAGACACCGCTTAAGTCATGCATCAGTTTTACGTACCTAGGTGTTACCTTTCAGTCACAGGGAACAGTATTCACATGCCACATAAACTACAGAGCCAGCGCCGCAACGAGAGCCACAAATGATATCAAGTCGATAGGCAAACTCTCCCTGGAAACACCTGTATGACTGTTTACGGATTGGAAAACATATGGATTCATCTGAAGAAGACAGGCCTCGAAAAAATAGATAAGCTGAAGGCTACTTACTTAAAAAGGGTGCTATGTCTCTCCAAATACACACTCTCATGCCTTGTGTATGAATTGGCCAGGAACTCCTTCATTGGAGCACTGCGACTGAAGCACTTACTACCAGTGATGACAGCCTACCAGGACTTATTGACAGAACTTCATGAGAAGAAACGCCAGATATGGAAGGATTTCTATGTTACAGACGCCACAACAAACCGTGAATGGATGCAGGGAGGATACCAACTCCGCCACGTAGTGACAAGACCCTACGTGCATGGATTTCACCACAAACTGTGCAGCACTCAGAGTTTTCACGAGCCCAGCACGAGCTGTATATGTGTGAGGTACAGTGACCAGTGTGAGAGATAGGCCTATCATGTGTTAATCTATAGGATGAGAACAGAATCGCTGGTGAAATTCTGCAGTGAGTAAGAATAATAATAGTGAATAGAGAATAATTCCTGTAATTCATGCACTAAATGGCCAGTTTAGCTGCAATAAATCTGTTATTAGAAGTAACGGAGACAGATGGAGAGTTTGTCCACTTGCAACACAGAAACTCGGAAATGATACCTGTCAGTAGCTTACATCTACTATTTAAAAGTTGATGTGTCTAACAGAGCTCACTTACATCTGAAATGTTATATTATTGGGTTTATCTCAAGTAACTACGCTTAAGTTTCATTTGTAATTAATACTGCCAATTTTTGATACTGGCAATTGGAACAATCTGCCACGTTCATAGTCTTTCTTTCGACTGCCGTGCTAACTGATATGTGCAAAAATGCTTTGAAATCATTGTAAACCAATAGTCTTTATCTCTATCTAGTTTCATAACTATTAAAAACATCACATATTAAAAAATATAGTACGTTAAAAATCAAAAACAGCACAGATCTCATTGTAAGAAGGCTCAGTTATGTGCATTATGTCTTGTACATTAAGTTTCCACTATAAGGCTGCCTCCTGTCCCACCATTGTCTACTAGACATATAATACGTAACTGTCTGTAGATATGAATGATGCTGTCGTCGTTATTTTGATAGTGTAGTAGTGTGACAAGTGCAATATACCAGTAAAACTTATCCACGGATGAATACAACTTACTGCTACTACTTGTAGCTATGGGACAAGGAAAAGACGATTTACATGTAAAAGTCCGTATTATTACAATGTCAAGAGAGAGAAAACAAACCCAACATGGAGGAGTAGAACGAAAATTTGTTCGTGGTATTCTACAATAGATAGTTTGCAATAGCATAGCTCAGAAAAAAAATCTGATTTGATAGAGCAATTGGTTTAGACACCGCTAAACAGCAGTAGATTTCTGTGCTTTTAATCCCTTGTGGTAAATGAAACGCATACCACGTCCCCGTCTCACTGTACGGCCCATGATAAAACTGATATTCCCGCACTGCAATGTGTTCGACAATGTAGACATGGTTAATTGTTAATACTGAAACACACCCGCGGTGTAGGAACTATCTGCTATTTATAATAATGACGTGTAAAAATAATCAGTAACAAAAAAAAGTAGAAGTATAAAGTGGATAGTAGAATAGAAACTGTCAAAGAAAACACAATAAAATAATGTTATATGGATGTGTGCTATCTGTTCTTTGGGACTGTCTGAAAGAGTGGACACCATGCAGAATCTACAGTGTGATACATATTATATATACTGATAGTTGAGGGAGGAGAAACGAAAGGGAAGAGGAGGAAATGCAGATAGTGACTGCATTGGGACTTTATGTGTTTTCAGCACTGATGCATGAAAATGTGTGTTGGACTGTACATTGAATCCAGGACCACCTGCTTACTATGCAGTGGCATTAACCACTGCACCAACCAGATACAGTGTTCATCACAAATCCATGGACTATCTTGTTACATTCCCTGGCAAACTTACATTCCCACCCAGAATCACATATCCTCAGTCCCTGTCCATGTCCTCTGTGCTCACTAATTTTCCGCAGGAGGTAGGACATTATCCACAATCTTTGGTGATGATGCACATTTATGTTTGACCTCCTACAGGAATCTAAACATAGTGAGCGCAAAGGACGTGCACAGGGACTGCAGATAGATGGCACTGGGTGGGCTGTGGAGCACACTGAGAAAGTTCCTGCATTTGAAATAAATGCTGTGTCCAGACGGTGCAGTGATTAATGTAATTGCCTGGTAAGCAGGAGCTCCCATGCTTGAGTCCCAGTCCAGCACACATTTTCACTCATTGCTGCTAATTCTGCATAAAGTCCTGAGGCTGCTGATATCATTAGTTCCTCCCCTTTCCTTTCCTATCACCTCACTCCACCATCAATTTACATAACAATAAAATATGCCTTGAGAGGTAAAAGATGCAACAGAACAGAAAAAGACCTGTGAGGAAGGACAGTAATGAGGAGAACAATTTAAATTACTAACTGGCCATCCATATTTAAATTTACATGGCTTTCCTTAAAAACTTCAGACAAATGACAATTGTGCCTCTTCAAAATCACTACTGATTATGTCCATTACACTTGTCCAAATGAACTGGTAGTATTTTTCACTGATGATTTCTCTACCAATCTCTTGTATCTGAGCCTGCTGGCTCATGGAACTCAAAACATGTCAGTCAAAAATAAATACCCTGAAGCTACCATCCACATAAATAATATTTATTCACATTTTACATCTAATATGGTCTTAATAACCAGGTCATCTGCCTACTGGGCTATTGTGTCTTGGGAAATTTCTGTATCTTGCACAGGTTCTTCCAGCTATAATTTAGTTCCACAACTGGGTATTTTGTATCATCCATTTCTGTGGTTGTGTCTGAGTTCCATTTGGTTATTACAAAAACGCTAACACATATATAGAATCTTCACTATGTATGTATTAAATTTACAACCTTAAACTGCTTCTCATCACCATTTATTGCAGTGTAAACCATCACAACATCAAAAATCTTCTGTGTCCCACCATCACAGAGCTACACCACTGATCAGTTTAACCATTATTCACTGATATCTTAAATGTCCTCACCATTACCAAAATTCTGTGACAAAAGCAACTTTTTTCCATGTACTGTGTAAGAAGTAGTAATCACTGGTTACCAAATGAAGGGTGTACAGAAGATGGCCAACAACATCTATTCAAACTTGTCAAGCTTTATTTCATTTCTTGTGGCATTATGTGAAAAAAAAAAAAAAAAATGCTAAACAGCAGAACCATGCAAGGACTCAATAGGCCATGTGACTTGCTTTGAACTGGTGTTCACAACTTCTACAATATTTCACTGCACACTGTTGAAATGATTGTTGTGATTTACTCCATAAATATGCTTTTCTTTTCCTGTCCCAAGAATGGTAATTGTAATTTACTATGAAGTGAGCAGCTTTGAAATAAGCAGCACCATTGGTTGACAATGCTATCACTCCTAACATTTTCTCTGTATGTTACAAAAAAATGTCTGAAGGTTAGAGGGTTTGCCTTTCTTACACTGACAAAATTGACTGTGTAATTTTCACAGTTGTAAGATTTGTGATAGCAGAAGACAATCCAAATTTTAGTCACACAAGGCACAATATTGTAGCACATACTGACCCAAACTACATGTCACACATATACTCATATGTGTTCATTAACAAAATTGAAGTTACATTTTCAAGGGCATTTGGTATTTTAAGGTTCAGTTATTTGGCAATATCAATAGTATCATTCCTAAATTAGAATTCACGATTAATTTATTATACATTGTTTGCAACAGAAATGAGTTTCTGTATTTAATTATATATAATTATATAAACTGAATTATCTATGTGACTGTTGTAATCAATTATATTTTTTATTTCAGAATGTTTTAAGAATAGACAGCAATATTATCATTGTGCATCAGCTTCTTCTTGTTGCAACTGTGAAACAGACTGATTAGGGCTCCACATCTACAACCTGTGTGCAACTGTGCCACAGGAAACAGCCAAGTTAACAGGTCAGTGCTTCACAAAAGGTCAGTATCACATTTAATGTGTTTAATTTCTTATTATAGCTACAGGACACTTATAACTCTCTTTGTCTGCTGATGCAATAGACATAATTTTCCTACAGATGGTCTCATAACCAAATCAATGAAAAAAATTTGCAATGATGCAATGTAATGCAGCAGTGCTGATGTATTTTACATCTTTGGTATTGTTTAATAACTGAACCCTGTACTTTTGCATTCAGTGGTTGGCAATATTAACATGTCTAGTGTCTGTCAGACACTGATTTGCACTGTGTCATATTTAGTAAAGCACGTGCCTTCTTCATGTGGGGCAATGGCCTTGCCGCAGTGGATACACCGGTTCCCATGAGATCACCGAAGTTAAGCACTGTCGGGAGTGGCCGGCACTTGGATGGGTGACCATCCAGCTGCCATGTGCTGTTGCCATTTTTTGGAGTGCACTCAGCCTCGTGATGCCAATTGAGGAGCTACTCGACCAAACAGTAGCGGCTCCGGTCAAAGAAAACCATCATGACGACCGGGAGAGCGGTGTGCTGGCCACACGCCCCTCCTATCCGCATCCTCACCTGAGGATGACACGGCGGTCGGATGGTCCCAATGGGCCACTTGTGGCCTGAAGATGGAGTGCTTCTTCATATGTGCAAATGTTTGTTTTTCACTAAATCTCAGCAATCAAAAACATCACCATAAAGTGACACAGCAGTGTTATCTCACTTTCTATAATTATATATAAAAACAAAGATCAGGTGACTTACCGAACGAAAGCGCTGGCAGATCGATAGACGCACAAACAAACACAAACATACACACAAAATTCAAGCTTTCGCAACAAACTGTTGCCTCATTAGGAAAGAGGGAAGGAGAGGGAAAGACGAAAGGATGTGGGTTTTAAGGGAGAGGGTAAGGAGTCATTCCAATCCCGGGAGCGGAAAGACTTACCTTAGGGGGAAAAAAGGACAGGTATACACTCGCACACACACACATATCCATCCACACATACAGACACAAGCAGACATATTTAAAGATTAACCTATAATTAGGTATGCACAAACACACACACACACACACACACACACATCACTGCAGTTTTTTTTTTTTTTTTTTTTTTTTTTTTTTTTTTTTTTAATTAGTGACTCAATCATGAAGTCCTTCTTCTTCACTGCCTCCTCCACTCCTTTTTCTTTGCTTGGAAAGATAATTACCTAATAACTGTTCCTATGGCCATACACAGCTAAATTTAGGAAAGCTAGAGTTTAATGCATCATAGACATCTTTGTTATTATAGCTGCAGCCATGAAATGAGTCATATCAAAATCTTTGTTCATAACTCCAGTCCTGGCCCTGTAATGTTGATATGCTACTTACCAGCTAGTCATTCATCACAATTCACTATGTGTGTACATTTAATTTGGTCTTTATTTCATTTAAAGTTCAGTATCAATAATAATGAAGATCAATAGTTAACACACAGCAAAGCTGCTGGTCCACGTCATCTAAAGCATGTGTATTCCAATACTGAATGAATATTATAAAACAAGGTAAACATAATAAATGTGTGTATAGGTTTTCCAATATTATGACCAATCACTGTACCATAAGGTGAATTAACATAGGACTTGATAAGAGTGCAGACGGTTACTGAAAAAGTAAACATGTCAGAAATACTCTGTGAAGTGAGGAGTCTAGTGAGAGAGGGAACTCTGTTACTTTGAGAAGAAATAGAAATAAATTGGGTTTTCTAAAACATTGTATTAAGATCTCATTTGTTCAATAAAGGGATAACTTTTTTGTTCTTAACCTTTTGTCATATACATTGTACCAAAGGAAAAATTTAAAGTTGAATGTAAATAGGAATGATTACAACATTGTATCTACAACAAATATAACAATTAAAAAAAAGTTATACACACACACATCAAAAAGTTTTATCCTGGTTGATATACTGTTGCCCAACCGTAAATCATGTTATCAGGCTTACATTTCAACAAAAAACGATTTCATTAAACACCAAGAAAAACTAGAGGAATGTATGGCATTAGTGGAATGAGGTCTTTTAACTTCTGTGTGGATAGAATATTTCCTCCAGAAGCTTAGTCATATAAGGATAATCAGCCACTGGGTCTATCCTGGTTTTTGGAGCAGTGACCTGACACCTTCTTGAAGAGTTCCAGTCCATGTCACTCTTCCGTTGCCTATCAAATTTTGCAGCACTATTTTTCCTAGTATTAATCGTAACGCCATTTGCTACAACAGAACTCTTTACTGTTTTATTGTTAAGCTGCTGAAAATCCCTGAAACCTTCTGTTGTCATTGGAATTACCTTAAATGGGTTTTTGACTCTGACATTTTAACAACTTCACACCATTGGTCAGCTGTGTATATATGATCTGTTTTTCAGATTTTCTTTTTTATTGTGTCAGTATCTTGGTCAGTGCATAAACATGCAGGAACAAGGAAATAATGATGAATGGTGGCATAGAGTCCTTAGAAAATGAGAGTACACACTAAAGACATTTTGTCCAGGGCAAGACGTGCAAAAAAAAAAAAAAAAAAAATCAACTTCCTTTTATAATGAATATTTGAGGGATTGCTCTGTACTTTCATGATACATGATGCATTTCCTGATGAACCATATGAGGCAATATCATCTGGCCACAAGCACATAATACCTGAAATGGAGTTGCATATGTAGAAGCCAAGTTGCATACCCACTACCAGCCTTATGTAGCACAATGCCTCTCTTTGAATTTTAAATCTCAGCAGTTACTTTTATAAATCATAAGTGATTACAGAGTAGTCACAATAATTACTGGAACAAGCCTTTCCTCAACAAAGCATATGCTTTGTCAGCCTGAAGTAGATGTAGCCTGACATCCAAAGGAATATCATTGTTTGGAGTAGCACTGTGCTCATCACAAGTTTTACATGTGTCTCTATGTGGTAACTTGAAGTTTATAAAAGCTTCACATTAAAAACTTTATTATGTGCTCCCTATTTTACAGGTAAAATTCAAGTTTCTAGGCATTCTCTTCCATAGAGATGGGGCATTTCACATTTACAATGTACACTGATGTGGACTGATAAGGTAAGGAATCAGGGGGTTCTCCATAGAATTGATGAGGAAAGGAATATATGGAATACACTGACAAGAAGGAGGTACAGTATGACAGAACGTCATTATGCCATCAGGGAATAACTTCCATGGTACTAGAGGGAGCCATAGAGAGTAAAAACTCTAGAAGAAAATAGAGTTGGGACATGCAGCAAGTAACTGAGGATGTAGGTTGCAAGTGATACTTTGAGATGAAGAAGTTGGTAAAGGAGAGGAATTCATGGTGGGCCACATTAAACCAGTCAGAAGACTGATGACACAGAAATGTACACCTAACCTGTATTGTCTTTCCATGAATGCCATCTGTATTTCTGAAACTTTGTAATATAGCCTCAAACAGTATCAAACATGGCAGGTTTTCTACGTATTATCTATAAATGACATGCAAAGATTTGATGTTTTAATTTCATCAGTATTTTAATCCCTAATTAATCTTCATGAACATTAAACACTTTCCTGTCCCCTCCAGTTGTTGACGCCCTCTTCTGTGATGCTGCAAAAATTTCTCAAAATGCTTTTAAAAAATACTCTGTGTTTTGTTATAGTCACCAGTATTCCCTTGTAAGCAAATATCAGCTTTATTCTGGTCACTCCTACATCATGTTTTTTGCAAAGGTCCAACAGTAACACTTATGCTCATTTAAGACCTCTGAGATATGTATTCTGATTGCGTTAGTCCTGCAGCTTGTAAAACTCACAAAATAATGAAGTTTCATAAACTTCATCTAACATTAAATAGCTGTACCAGCTGAAGTTAGATCTACCTGATTTGTTTTTTCAGTCACATCCAGGTCCTTGTTGCTTTACTGTTACTTACTTACTGGTTTTGTCACTCCGCTGCTTCTTACCCCTTCACATCTGCTGTCATTCATTTATGTGGATTATGATTGCATATTTACCACCACTTTCTGACACTCAATGATCCATGTTTCTCTCACTATTGTAAAACATTGTTACCAGTAGCACAACTTACATACACAGAAGAATGACATAACATGTTCATCACAATGTAGAGACAAAATGTGAATTATGTTTAAAATTGAAAAGGAAGATGGATATAGAAGAACAATTACATTCTGGAACAATATGTTATTCACTTATAACTGATAAACCAATCTGTGACACTTCTACATTGGTACTTCTGCAATTCAGCAACTCACATACCGTAGTAGACAACATTGGTACATAGCATAGCCCTTCCTCTCACTCAAAACAATCATAAGGGTGCATTCAAGGAATTAGAACAACTGCTGGAGATAGAGCAGCAGCTATGCTATGTGGTTCTAGTTCAAAGGATAGATGCAAGGTGGCAACAAATATTGAAAAGAGCCAAAGCCCAGTTTTTCATTTTTTGTGGCATAGCTCCCTCTCTCACTAGACACTTCAATTTTTCCTAACTGAAGTCACAACAAATACAGCCTACTATAACAGTATGGAAGAGGTGACTTATTAAGCTTATACTAAGCTAATATTGACAGTCGAGGTCAACTTACCCAGGGTCAAATTCCTGTAATTACTTTTAGAAAGTGTTCACTTTCTTTCAGTGTTTAGATTGTTCAGAAATATTGCTGCTCAAAGAAGATTCCCACAATAGTAGGAAATTATTAACTAAATGTGGAATGTTAATCATAAGAATTAGTGATTTGTCCCTTTGATGTTGATATACCTTAATTCTGATACTACTTGACCCTTAGAGTACCAGGAAGATAGGGATGAGACATTTCTTAAGGTGGTATATCTTTGCTGATTTCTAATTGAGAAATTATTGGCAGATTGAACAAGAGGCCATTTATGCTAGATCTCAAATAAGAAAAATATGAACTATTAGTAATCTGGAAGATAGCTACACCCCAGTTACAAAATTTAGTATAGAGAATTCCTCAAAGTATGAAAGGACATAATTGTGATAGGCTATAATGATGTATTCCAATATCTGAAAACAAAATTACAACCACACAGCTTGCTGTGAAAAAAATATGAGAACAGAGAGTGTGTATTCAACATATTATACCTCTTCTTAGGGAAATGAAAATGTCAGTTATCCACCAAAACTAAATACCTTATTGGTCCTTTTAATCTTTTTTACATCAAGTACATTATAGTATTGGGCAGGCCACATTTCTGTAACTTACTATAGACATTCAAAGCAGCCAAAGTTAATCATGTATATCAAATATGAGAGTAAGTACCAAACAAATTGCAAACAGGTTTACATATGCACAGATAATTTTCATCATAGCAGACAGTAGATGTCATGCATCTGTTTAGTTCACTGTATTTGTGCAGAATTTAAAAAATTCAACAATTTGACACTTGTCACAATCTAAAAAAAATTCTGCTGTCAGGAAGTTTATAGAATAACAACATACACATTTACAGTTTTCAACAACAGTTCTGTTTTAAATCCTGAAATATCTTTTCTTGTTTTAATATCACAAGGTAGTTTGTTATAGAGCTTGGTTCCTGTTTGGTGTGGTCCATTTTGTTTAGTGTTGTATTTTAATATTGGGCATATACACCAAGCAAGCAGTAAAGAACACTAAAGAAAAATCTGTAAAGTGAAATTAAGTTGAGGCTGAAGAATTTAAATTCAGACATTTGCAAATGGCACTGTAATTCTGTCAGAGGAAAAATGACTTTGAAGAACAGTTGAATAGTGTGAACTGAAAAGATGTTACGAGATCCTCATGAATAATAGTAAAATAAGAGCAATTAAATGTACTAGAATTAAATCAGGTGCTGCTGAGGGAGCTAGAAAAGGAAATAAAACTAGAAGTAGAAGTCAAGTGTCTTACTTCAGCAACAAATAAATGGCAATGGCCAAGTCAGAGGATATAAATGCAGGACAGCAAAACCACCATAGGATGTCTGAAAAAAGATAAATCTGTTAATGTAGAATAAAACTTTAAATACATGAAATGTATTCACAGGTGTGATTACAAACAACCATCAGCTGTATAAGGAATGTTAACAATGAAATCTGTTGTGGACTGGAATCCGAGCCTGTATTTTCTGCGTTATGTAAGTGGTCATTTTAACAACTTTTTCTTCCAGTGCAGGACTCATACCCAGATCCAGACTTCCATATGTCATCAATCTTGCATCGAAGGCTGTACTCACACACATATTATGTAGTGGTAATACCTGTACAGGTGAGGATATTTTAATTGAAAATCACTGAATTATATCAGCGGAGAAATACGATAATGCAGTGCATGTGTTGTTAAGAAGAATTACGCAACAGTCCTTTGGACACACATGCATTCATGCATGTAGTTGTTCGTACTTGCAATATCGAATAAATTTCACATATTTCATAACAGCTGCAGTTGCCACCATGCCTTTTCCTTGAGACATACTTGCATGTCGGAAGGAACATTATATTTTTCTTCACAACAACACAAGCACTGCAATATTGTATAAATTTAAATTTTAGGAAATCTTTTCTGAGCATATTTGTCTGGAGTGAAGCCTTGTATAGAATTGAAACTCTAATAATAAGCAGCTCAGACAAGAAAAAATAACAACTTTTAAAATGTAATCCTACAGAAGAAAGCTAAAGATTAGAAGGGTAAATAACATAACTAATGAGAATGTACTGAATCAAACTGAGGTGAAAAGAAATTTATGGCACAGCCAGAGTAAAGAAAGAGATATGCTGATTTGGCATATCTTGATGCATCAAGGACTTGTCGATTTGCTAATTGCAGAAAGTGCAGGGAGGGAGCGGGTGGGGGGGGGGAGGGTGGTCTGTAGTGGGAATATCCATGCAGATATCTGCACAGGACAGACTACTGGGGATAGGTGCATTAAGCCAGTCTTTGGTCTGAAGACCAAAATGACAACATTACAGAATATTATATATTGCCCATTCATCAAAAATTAAATGTTTTGTTCAAATGGATTTTGCAGCCACATGTGCAAATGATAAAATCACATTTCCGCATAAGCAGAACTGTGTCATTGTTGTTCTTTTAATTTATGACAAGTTGTGGTTGTTAGATTATTTTAATAGATTAAGTATAATATTTGCACAATCATATAACTTTTACTGATCAGCTCTCTGCTTTAGGCAAATGAATTACAAAATTAATGTTTGAGCTTTAATGTTATTGTACAAACAGAGAAATTTAACTGGACGTGTTTCATGATTTATTTCTTATTTAGACAGAGTGATTTTGATTCCATTATATGTTTTCATAACAGATATCCATGGGGTGGAGAGCTTATTTATAAAATGTAGGAAACTTGGGATATCTCTGAAGATTATAAATTCACAATATTATGCTGAACAGATAAGTGGACCAAGTAATATTAGTAAAACATTCTGAAAGAGTGTTTTAGTAAGGCATACAAAGAAAAGCTGATGAATCAACAGCACAAATAATTTCATTCGAAACAAGTAATTCAATTTTGTCCTAATGGATGTAACTGAATGTTAAATAATTAAAATAAGGAAACAAAGTCATTGGAGCTTTTCTACATCTGGCTAAGGCCTTTGATTCAGTGAATCATGGAATAATTTTATCCACATTACAAACTTATCACACGATAGGAGCAGCAGCAAATTTTCTAAGTTTGTATCTCCATGACAGAAGACAGTGTGCTAAAGTACATTACAAAAATGAAGGTAAGATCCCTATAATAAAATTGGAATACATGACTCAACTATGAAGTCACCCAGGGAAGTATTCTTGGGCAATGTTTATTTCTTGTACATATTTATGACACAACACAGCTGCAAGATTCACAGCTAATGAACTACACTGATTGTACATCATTTATTAGGCTGGGGCTGAAGTGAGCAGCTGGCATTCCAGACCAATACAGATAAGTTGGATCTGTTCTAAGAATGTCTAATCATGAATAGACTTACACTGAGTATTGACGAGACAATAGTGATGAAATTCTTGTTAAATTGTAACTGGGTGCAAGTAGACATAAATACTGTATCCCTGTCCACAGTTGAAACATACAATAAATAAAAATTTTCAGGCACTGTGTTTGATGAACATCTTAAAAGAAAAGAGCATACCAGCTACATCTGCAAACTGATTAGATGTAATACATTCTTATTAAAATGTCTCATGAATATAACAACTCCTCCTGTCTTGAAACAAATTTATTATGGATTAATCCACTTACATTTATATAAGGGGCATTCAAATGAAACTCGCTCACTAGGGTAAAGTAACGGTAATGATTTTATTAACCCAAAAATGCAGTATTACACAGTACACATACTCAAAACTAGTCACCAAAACTGTTGGCACACTTATCCCATTGTGACTCTAACCAGTCAATTCCATCCTTGAAGAAGCTAGTATGCTGCTGGCAGATCCAGTCCTGGACCCACGCATAACTTCGTCATTCATTGCAAATCGATGTCTGCGAATAGGTTGTTTTAGAGGTCCAAACACATGAAAGTCACATGGTGAAAGGTCAGGACTGTACGGTGGATGTTCCAGTGTTTCCTACTGAAAGTAATGCATGTCATCCTCACCACATTGCCTGTGTGTGGGCAGGCATTATCATGCAGGAGGATAACACCATTGGACAACATGACTCAGCATTTCAACTTGCTGGCTCATCTAAGGTTCTGCAAAATGGCTTGATAATGCTGGACATTGATGGTGGATTTCCATTCCAGGAATGAGAATGGGATAAGTGTGCCAACAGTTTTGGCAACTAGTTTTGAGTATGTGTACTGTGTAATACTGCATTTTTGGGTTAATAAAATCATTACCGTTACTTTACCCTAGTGATACAGTATTTATGTCCACTTGAGCCCAGTTACAATTTAACGAGAACTTCATCACTATTGTATTGTCAATACTCAGTGTAAGTCTATTCATGATTAGATATTCTCAGAACAGATCCAACTTATCTGTATTGGTTTGGAATGCCAGTGTGGCGCTATGCAACATCAAATGATGTACACGCAGTGGGCCCTTGTGGTCAAAAAGTAAGGACATAATGACCTTTTCAGAACTGGTGTGCACAGCCTTGGATAACTTTGGAGGTGGTGAAGTCGCAAGTTTCCATTGCTTGCTCTGACCCTTGCTTTCCAGTTCAAAATGTTGACACCATGTTTCATCATCTGTGACAATACATGAGAGAAAGCCTTATTCCTCCTCATGACAGTGTTGCAGATGACTCAAAGACAGCACTATTTCAGTATTGAGCTGTTTGGCAGTCAGTTGGTAGGGACCCCTCTCTGTACAGATTTTTTGCAAGTTCAAGTGTTGTTGCATTAGGGTGTGAGCAGTGCCCATGATAATACCCAGTAACCAATGGAGCTCATCCATGGTGATTCTGTGGTTGTCCAAGATACAAGCATTCACTTTTGCAACCATTTCCAGCATGATGACACCATGAGCCTGTCCAGGATGAGCATCATCTTCCAGTGACTCACACCCGTCAAGGAATTGTTGGCACCATTTCACAACACTTGAATGACTCAGACTGTACTCACCATACACAGCCTTTATCTGTTGATACATTTCACAGTATCCAACACCCTCCATTGCCAAGAACTGAATCACTCCTTGTTGTTCCTGCTTACTCACCTGCATGTTCGGTAGTGGACAATAACTTGTGTGACCACCTTCTCTTCAGCATGAAACCACACTGGCGCTATACAATATCAAACAATGTACACGCATCAGTCTCTCTACCAAGAGATGGTGCCACCCTACCCACAGTTACATGGTGCCACCTTAAATGTAAGGCATAGGTAGACACCTTGACCAGGTTTCATTTGAATGAACCTCATAATGTGGGTGTATCATCTACCATGCACCTCATGGTGGATTGCAGAGTATGTATGTAAATGTAGTTATAAATTAAGGATGGGGAATCTACAGTCTACACGGATATGATATTCAGGCTTCAGAAGAGAGCAGTTAGGATAATAGCAAATATATGCAAATATCAGTCCTGTAGAGAGTACTTTATCAAGTATAATTTACTGATTGTGTACACATTATATGTCCTTAAGACAATTATGTCTGTAAAAAGAATGCAGGAATAAGTGCAATGAATAGAGACATACATAATAAAAATACACAAACCAAATGTAATTCTCACAGGATACAGAGTAATAAAAGAGCTACAAATTACACTTACTTGCAACTGAAAGAAAAAATTTTAAGTGAAAGTTTAAATAGTTGTTATTTAAAAGATGCTTATTGTCATTCAGACTTTCCGAAATCCATTATTATAGTACTACTTTTGTATGTTGCATTATATTAGTAGTGATAAATGTTAATATAATAGTATCAATGTGCTTCTTATTGTATCTATTCATTATTTTAATGCCAAGATATCTCATTGTAAATGAAAGAAAAAGATGTCAAAGACTGTAAAATTATTATGGTCAAGTAAGAGGATTATGATTATCATTATTATTAATATTAGGTGACACACACTTACACTATATGGTTAACCACTAGGGCTAACATCTTCACTATCATGAGACCATATGACACAGATGCTATTCACACAGCTTAAGAAGCAGCAACATTTCTGTCTTTGAAGTGTGTGACACCAATGTTGTACAGCCTCATAGGAGAGATAATCCATTTACATTTTTGCCTTACTTAAATTCTGTCCAGTCTAATATTGGATTTATTAGGGTGGTTGAAAAGAAATGTTACCTTTGTGTTGTTGGCATGTGGAATGGGAGAAAAAATGAGAATATATTGGGGCACATTGTTTATTGAAACTTTACTTACACAGATTTTTGTACTACCATGTAAATAACAGCCCCCTTCATCATGAACTGAAGGTGAGCTGCTTCTTTGCTGCACAGGAGTGACACTTATTTCTAAATGTAAAACTGCTGACTCACATCATATCAAGAAAATCTATTGCCAGAAAGTTTGCAGATGCAATGCGCCCTGCACTATTCAAAACTTGAAATTACCAAAAGTGAAGAGACAGAGGAGGAGACTCTCATGGCAACAGCCATTTTGTCCTAAAAAGGGAATATTTCAACTACAATAAGTCTTATTTTAAGGGAACACAAAGTGAAGTCTGCTTTCTGACCTCTCTAAAATATTAGACTCCAACAAGTTTCCCCAAAGAACAATTTGGGCCTGTACAAGACTGGTGCCTAATATATACCTTGCAGCTGAGGAACAGTATATAGAGGCCAGACAACTAGAAGCATAGAGGATCACTGCACTTCACATAATTAACACAGATTTAGAGGTAAGATGGACCATTGGTTAGCTAATCAAAAATTGAACACAGATCAAGCATGAAAACAGAAAGAAGGTGTACTGAATTGTGGAAAAAAGAAGCAAAATAGAAGCAGAGAACAGTCCAGATATAATGTGTGCAATATCAAGTACCATAAACGGCTGTCATGTTGTGTTTGCTTGGTCACAGTGATAGACTGTGAAGGGAGAGATCTGGATTCAAAACTCACACAGTCACATATAAATATATATGTATTTTTTTTTTTTTTTTTAAATTATGAATTGTCTGTTGGGTCATTGACGTATCTGTTTTCTGTATTCAAATTTGTGTATGTGTCATGGCGTCACATTTGCAACAGAGGTGTAATGAAGGGACCTCCAGACATATGTACCTCTTAACTGTTCTACAAAGGTACCATGTGTTACATCTCTTGCATTCCACTTTGGACATTTTGACTCTTGAATTCCTTTGTTCTAACAGAGCTTGCACCTATTTGTTTGTAGTTTTCATTTTTGTGAGAGGTGTGTGAAGCACCTTGCCTGCTCTCACTATTCATCACATTTACTTGGAACAGTAATACATTCTTATCACATGACTCATAATCTGCGATAAATAGTGACAGCACACGAGATGCCGCATAGACATCTCACAGAAAAGAAAATAACAAATAAACAGGTGTTAACTATGTTACAATGAAGGAATTCTCTTCCAAAATGGAATGCAAGAGACATAACATGTGCTACCTGTGTAAAACATATAGGAGGTAATACGTTTGGAGGTTATTTCTTTACATGTCACTGTTGCAAATGGACATTAAACCATGACACATACACAAATTTGAACACAGCAAACAGACATGTCAGTGACTGGAAGAAAAGTTTGTATTTTTGTGAAAAAAAGGGTGATTGAAGGAGTTTTCAACCCATATCTTCCCCTTTGCAGTCTATCATAGTGACCACACAACCATGTCAAGATGGTAACTGACGTAGTTCGATATTCACATATTGTGTTTGGATCATTCACTATTTCTTCCATTTTGCTTCTTTTTTCCACATTTCAGTATACCCTCTTTCTGTTTTCATATCTGATCTGTGTTCAGCTTTTGACAGACTATCCAAAGGGCCAACTTACTACTAAGTCTGTGGGGATGTGATGGGTAGTTTCCGTTGTAAGAAAGTCAATTGAGATTAAATGAGTGTGTGCTATCATAAAAAGGGACAATGGTTTCCGTTTAAATTATGTGAGTTACACAGCTCTCTTATTGTTAAAACTACTGCGGTTTCAAGAGAGCACAACCTCTTGCACTGAAAAATACATTGTTGCCACCTGAAAATCTTTTGTTATGATGCTCTATGGGTAAATGATAGTGCTCATGCCCATGAGATGCAATTTGTCTTCCTGATTGATCTCATCTGTGATATGCATTAGTGTTGCAATGTCTGATGGGGGTTTAAACTATAGGGCAACTATTGTGTTCCTACAGCTTGTGCTTTGAGAAGATCTAACTAGACAATAAAAGGAAGGAGAGACTACTTCCTATATGTCAAAATGCTTTAATGTACGCCCACAAAATGCACAAATGTGCACTTATGATTTTTAATTACCTTGTTACATGCAGAAAATGACTGTTAAGTGATTACACAAAAACAGGACAACTTGTGAATTAACGTAAGCATAATTTGTTTCAATAATAGTACCCATGTTACCATACTTGGCATTTAATGAAAAGGAAAAAGTAGTAAAAACTAGTATTTTTGTATATCAGAAATCAATTTACCCAGCTTAAGTACTGATCACTGTTTACAAGAAAAAACAATAAGCTTTCCATTTGTTTACCATTTACTATTGATGTAACACAATCATCAGTTATGTTCTTGACTGAATCAAAAACTTCTAATGTTAGACTGATGTCAGTAACTATTCAGCATTTTTGTGACAATTTATTAGTTTCAAACTTTGACTTCTCTATGAATTCTGTTGTCAAAATTTATACAAAGGAAACATAGTACATCATGCAAATTCACAAATCTCATTTTTTCTTTTTCTTTTTGAGTCACGGGATGGACACTAATACAGACAAAGCATTTAGCCACATGTTAAAACTGATACACATAGGACAATGACACCTACCACTATTAAGTGTTTTCCACATCAACAAACATGAGTACTGCATCTGAGGCACTGAATTTATGAGTTGGAGTATGTGAAATATATATTAAACAACATAAATCTAAGAAAATCTGCTAAAAACCATTCATGACTTATACAGGGTGAGTCACCTAACATTACCACTGGATATATTTCATAAACCACATCAAATACTGACGAATCGATTCCACAGACCGAACGTGAGGAGAGGGGACAATTTGGTTAATACAAACCATAAAAAAATGCACGGAAGTATGTTTTTTAACACAAACCTACGTTTTTTTAAATGGAACCCCGTTAGTTTTGTTAGCACATCTGAACATATAAACAAATACGTAATCAGTGCTGTTTTTTGCATTATAAAATGTTAATTACATCTGGAGATATTGTAACCTAAAGTTGACGCTTGAGTACCACTCCTCCGCTGTTCGATCGTGTGTATCGGAGAGAACCGAATTACGTGGGGATCCAAAGGGAACGGTGATGGACCTTAGGTACAGAAGAGACTGGAACAGCACATTACGTCCACATGCTAACACCTTTTTATTGGTCTTTTTCACTGACGCACATGTACATTTCCATGAGGGGTGAGGTACACGTACACACGTGGTTTCCGTTTTCAATTACGGAATGGAATAGAGTGTGTCCCGACATGTCAGGCCAATAGATGTTCAATGTGGTGGCTATCATTTGCTGCACACAATTGCAATCTCTGGCATAATGAACGTCATACACGCTGCAGTACATCTGGTGTAATGTCGCTGCAGGCTGCCACAATACATTGTTTCATATCCTCTGGGGTTGTAGGCACATCACGGTACACATTCTCCTTTAACGTACCCCACAGAAAGAAGTCCAGAGGTGCAAGATCAGGAGAACAGGCTGGCCAATTTATGCGTCCTCCACGTCCTATGAAACGCCCGTCAAACATCCTGTCAAGGGTCAGCCTAGTGTTAATTGCGGAATGTGCAGGTGCACCATCATGCTGATACCACATACGTTGACGTGTTTCCAGTGGGACATTTTTGAGCAACTTTGGCAGATCATTCTGTAGAAACGCAATGTTTGTTACAACATGCAACTGAACGTTGGAGGTTTCAAGCGTCAACTTTAGTTTACAATATCTCCAGATGTAATTAACATTTTACGATGCAACAAATGGCACTGATTACGTATTTGTTTATATGTTCAGATGTGCTAACAAAACTAACGTGGTTCCATTTGAAAAAGTGTAGGTTTGTGTTAAAAAACATACTTTCATGCATTTTTGTATGGTTTGTATTAAAAAATTACACTAGCCCCGCTCCTCACGTTCAAACTGTGGAATCGGTTTGTCAGTATTTGATGTGGTTTACGAAATATATCCAGTGGTAACATTAGGTGATTCACCCTGTATAATTCAATAATTCCACATACACGGGTAGAATAAATTAAAGGACACTGAGATACAAAAACAAAATTAATGCAGTTGATTCATATTTCTAGTGTACATTACTGTATTAGTGAAAGGGAAACAAATAACTGATAAATCTTAAAATGTCGACTCTAATTACATTACGACACAAGTGCACCATAAGATTTTCATTGTGGACATAATATATTGAAAATAGGTTGTTTACAACACAGCTACATCCTGTTAACCACTGAGAATGACTTATGACAGTGAAAGTACATCTGTATTTATCCAGAAACAGACTATATGTTCTACTTGAAAGTGCCTAAATAACCTATACCACACATTCTCCAGACAGACTCGCACAACCCTCTACCGATAATTACATAACACCTTTTCAGCAATGACACTGAACATGTTAAACTGCTTATCCCCAATTTTACACAACAAATCAAGAAATACTACTTTTCCTCATGAACAAAAATGTCCCTACAAACACTCACATGAACAGTTAGGGACATAACAAAAGAAGCAGATTACAAACAAACAGCATAAATTCAATTAAAGTCATTTTAAACACTACTAACTGTAAACACTTAACCTTGAAATGATGAGCAGAATTGATGAAGAAAAAAAATATTTAATGAAGAAAGAGGTACCTGATAGAAAAGATCAATACCATGCAACAAACACACTTCATGCAAATCAACTCGAACTGAGGGAGCAACACAAGGTATTCTTACATAGAACTCTCTTATATATTATTAACAATACAGAATTAAAATAGCAGTCCCCAAAATTAAATGAAGAATCAAGAAAGAACACTCCCATACATGAAGATAAAAGATGAATCTTCACACACAAAGACTCTAATACAACACAAACAAGCTTCTAACTAAACATGAGTACACTGACACAGCACATGTAATGGAGGCTATGGGACGGTTATTGAAACCTACAAAGTCATAAGCTACACATTTAAATTGATACGTACATGATGATGACACCTACCACTAATGAATGTTTCTCACTAGAACAAATATGAGTCATGGAAACAGGGAACTGCAGTATATGACAAATATAACAAACAACATAAACGTAAGTAATTATACTATAAACAACTCTTTGCTTATAGAGTTTGCTAAATACTGTGTTTGTAGATAGAATACATTACTGGACACTGATATGTATTTCTGGAGTATAATACTGTATAAATGAACAGAAAAAGAAAATAGGTAATAGATTGAAAATGTGAATTCCAAATATCTCACCATACATGTGCAGCAGAATATACTTTTTCAGGACATAATATATTTAAAATATATAGTATGAAAAGGACAGGGTGTATATGACCCGGGACAACTGGGAGATCCGGGAAAAACCCAGGAATTTATTCATCTGGAAGAAAACCAGGAAAAACCCGGGAATAGTTTAGAATTCCAGGAATTTTTCATTGTTGTAGTTTTCAGTAAAATTTTTGTGATTTTGGGTGGTAAGAACTGATATTCTAACAAATCCCGCTACTGCAGAATAATTCTGCAGCAACAAAACAGGAATGAGAGGAAAAAAAGAAAACAGAAATGAAATTTAAGTTGCAAAGGAAATGTGCCATATACAACAACAAAACACAGTGCTCAGATGAGAGTCTGCCAACAGCAAAGGCTTTAGAAAGACTATGCAATGCTTCATAACAACAAATTGCCTCTGATGAGCATGACATGACAACTGTTTAAATTAGATTCGTTTCAGCAGTTGTGGGTGGACGGTTGGGTATGCGCAATTGCTTCTGGTTACAGAAATGTGGCTGGCTGCCACTATCTAGTGTTGTCCTGGTTCGGAAATATCGTAGATCCATGGCTGATGCACAGACCAGTCTGAGTTGTGGTGGGGAGGAGGGTCATCTCCAAGTGACACATGTTTACGTTCAGTGATTTTTTGTTTCCTCCTCCCACATTAATTGAAAAAAAAATGGATTTTTTTGGCTGGGAGCTAGCAAATGGATTAAAATACATTCGCGTAATTACAGAAGGCTAAAATATGTTGTTAGTTTCAGATTTTATGTCCACCTTTCTGACAGTCAAGCATTAATCACCTTGCAGAACAATGAAGTTGTTTTTGTCGGTTTGCTAAAGAGATTTGGCTTTTACTAAATCTTTTCCACTGAGGCAGTCAATTTATTTGAGACATAGTGTTTAATTTCACACTGTTGGCTAGTTTCAACTGTTCTTTGCATTTCAAGTACACAGATGGCATTATGCCATAATAAAGTACCAAACGTGAGATAATACAGTACTGGTACACCAAGAAAACCAGCTGGGGTGGCCGAGCGGATCTAGGCGCTACAGTCTGGAACTGCGCGACCGCTGTGGTCACAGGTTCGAATCCTGTCTCGGGCATGGATGTGTGTGGTGTCCTTAGGTTAGTTGGGTTTAAGTAGTTCTAAGTTCTAGGGGACTGATGACCTTAGAAGTGCTCAGAGCCATTTGAACCATTTTTTTACTCCAAGAAAATTTGCTTCCAAATCTGGACTTACGAGTGTGCACTTTAAGCCGAATTAAGCATTTTAATATGGTTCATGAAATTCCGATGCTCTTGAAGTATCCTCTGATGTCTTGTTTCTTTTATGTCATAAAGTGAGATCTTTTAATGTTTTACACATAGGAACATCGGATATCCTGCGTCATCGTAGCTGTGCAAGAATGGTGATGCCCGTTATCTGGTGCTCTCTGGCAACTGCTGAAATGAACCTATTTCTAACAGGTCACGGGAAAATGTTGCGACTGGTGGTTTGAAAAGTGTTACATTCAAAGTAAATTTCCATTTACGCAAGATGTACTATGTGCGAGAGTGTACGATAAATTTCTTAAATCACAAAGTGTTTGACTCTCATTTAAAAATCAATTCTTTGAGGACGACCGTTTAGAAGAATTTCGAGCCCAGAAGATCAGACATTTATATCGTTAATAAAAATTTACTGGTACATTTGTGTCATCTATCTTAAAGTGTAACATGCGCAAAAAAAGATCAACATTATATGTGGAAGCTTAGCTTCTCTTCCAGCTTATTAATCTTCTTATGTGAATGCTATGTATATTAATGTAAACCATTAACTTCCCTTACTTGTGTGTTCGCGCTACTTAAGAGTGATCTTGCGATTGACTGACTGCATCACGTGTCTTATGATGTCATCACCTGGCGAGATCACGTGACATGAGATGTATCTGGCTTACAAAAGCACATCACAATCTCGATTTCAATGCTTCAGAAAGTGACATGCGGTTTTTGCTGGAATTCAGATTTATACCTTCATAATATGAAAATATGCAGCATACATGTTGCTACACATCAAAGATCTTTCAAAACGTGTTCCCCCCCTGATTTTCGTTTTCTAAAGTGCCGGGAAATTCTAAGTTGGTAATAAAACCATAAACATTCAAAGGATTGATGAGTTTTACAGTGCCAAGGAAGAGTATATTGTCACTTAACACAGGAAAAGTGTATTTTTACCTGGGAGAAAGTGAATTTCTAACCGTGAAATCCAGGAAAAATCCGGGAATTTTTTTTCCTTGGCCATGTATACACCCTGAACAGGTCTGCATGATATCAACTACTGATAAAATCCTACACAAGAAGACACAAAGAATTCTATGTACAGTTTCAAAATGGCTAAATAACCAATACACCATATTCCATCATACCAATTCATACAACTCTCTCCCAGTAGCTACAATACAACACATTTTCAACAACGAGACTAAACATGTTGAACTGCTTAAACAACTACTGCACGAAGAATCAAGGAAGAAAATTTTGTCTCATGAAGAAAGATGTCCCCACAAAACAACCTATACCCTAAACAACAAAAAACTCCCTCACATGAACAAATGAAGCCACAAATGCAGAATCACTCTACAACTGAACACCATAAACTTCACGAAAATTATTTAACACACAACTCAGACAAATAACACAAAGAATCAAGGAAGAAGAAAAATGTGCATGAAGAAAGATGTCCATGAAATACAACATCAATACTATTCAACAAACACATTTCAAACAACTCAACTGGACACTGATAGAAAAACACAATGCATTCATAGGATAGAACACTCTTACACAATTTTTACACAATACAAAATTGAAAATACCAGTACAAGAAATTACATGAAGAGTTGAGAAGGAAAAAGTCCAAACATAAAGAGATAAGTAGAACTTTCACAAACAAATACTCCAGTAAAACCAAAACATGTTTCCAACTACACTCAAGCACACTGACAAAACACATGCAGTAGAGAATATGGGACAGTCACTGAGACCTACAACCATTCAGTTACATGTTAAAATTGATACATACGAGGTGCGGCTAGAAAAAAACCGGACTGACGCTGGAAAAAACATTTATCTACAATTATTTACAATTTCATGTTATCTCCTTCAATGTACTCTCCTCCTCGGTGTCTACACCGCTCCATACGAATTTTCCACTGTTCATAGCAATGCTGCAGATCATTTTCGGTAAGTCCATACATTACTTCCGTCGCTTTTTCTTTTACTGCTTCAACAGTCTCAAATCTAGTTCCTTTCAAAGCTGACTTGAGTTTAGGGAAAAGAAAAAAGTCACAGGGGGCCAAATCAGGTGAGTAGGGTGGATGATCTAAGATGGGAATGTTGTGTTTTGCCAAAAACGTCTTCACTGACAACGCACTGTGAGCTGGGGCATTGTCTTGGTGAAGGATCCATGACTTTTTTCTCCACAAATCGTTCCGTTTTCTCCGTACTTGCTCACATAGGGTAACCAGGACGCTAATGTAGTAATGCTGATTCACTGTTTGTCCCTCTGGTACCCAATCAATGTGCACAATCCCTTTGATGTCAAAAAAAAACAATCATCATTGCCTTGAATTTCGATTTTGACATTCGTGCTTTTTTTTGTCGTGGAGAACCAGGAGTTTTCCAATGCATCGATTGGCGTTTAGTTTCGTGATCATAAGTAAAAAACCACGATTCATCGCAAGTAATAAGATTTTGTAAGAAGGTGGGATCACTTTCAATGTTTTCCAGGATGTCAGAACAAATCATTCTTCGGCGTTCCTTTTGTTCAATTGTGAGACACTGTGGAACCATTTTTGAACACACTTTGTTCATGTTGAAACTTTCATGAAGAATCTGCCTAACACTTTCCTTGTAAACTCCTGTTAACTCAGACACTGCTCTGATTGTTAAATGGCGATCTTGTCGAACAAGTTTACCGATTTTTTCGATGTTTGCATCAGTTTTTGCTGACAATGGTCTGCCAGTGCGAGTGTCATCACTGGTGTCTTCGCGGCCATCTTTAAATTGTTTAAACCACTCAAACACTTGTGTTCGCGATAAACAATCATTGCCGTACACTTGTTGTAACATTACAAACGTTTCACTTGCAAATTTTCCTAGTTTGAAACAAAATTTGATGTTAACATGCTGTTCTTTCTGTACACTCAACATTTTCCGATGCACAGACAAAACGTCAACTACTTAAAACAGACGCCATGGGCAGACTGAGTGCAGGAGGTAGATGAAACTCGAGCAGTAGGTGGAGCGAGAGTCACGTGACAGGCCACGCGACTTTCAGCCTTATTGCATTCGTTTTATTGTTTCACCAGTACTAGTCCGGTTTTTTTCTAGCCACACCTTGTATATGGTGATGACACCTAACACTAATGAGTGTCTTCCAAATGAACAAACATGTCTACAGCTTCAGAGTAATCAACACTGGAAATAGCATACTGTGACAAATGTATGTAAACTTAGTATTACCAATAAAGGACTAATATAGCTCACTATATGCTAAGTTCATGGATGAATTAAGGTATCAAAACTAAGACATCAAAACCAAATTAATGTAAATGATGTATAATTCTGGCATATAATAGTGTATGAACAAAATTGGAAAAAAAAGATAATGAAGCTAAAAAATGTGAATTCTAATTATATCACTGCACAAGTGCACCTTAAAATCTCTGTGTGGAAAAGATATATGGAATCCTTGTTGTCTGAATCAAATTTGCAGGCTGTTAACTACAGAAAAAAATCCAATGACTGAGAAAATACAACTTAACATCACCAGATACATAAAGAACCCTATGTACTGAGTAAAAATGGCTGAATAATCTATATCACATATCCTCCATACATACTCGTATACCTCTCTACAGATAACTGAAATACAACACCTTTTCAACAATGACAGTGCACATGTTAAACCACTTACATTAACACAACATGAAGAATGTAGAAAGAAGATTTTGTCTCATGAAGGAAGATGTCTCTACAAAACAATATATATTCAATACATCAAACGCACCCATACAAACAAATCAGATTTCAGCTTTAGAATCACTCTACTACTGAAAATGTAAACTCATTGACAGTCATTTTACACACTACTCAGTCAAATGACATGAAAAACCGAGAAAGAAGAGAACTGTACATGAAGAAATATGTCACTGAAATACAACATCAATACTATTTAACTAACATAATTCAAATATCTCAACTGGACACGGGCACAATAACACAATGGTTTCATATGACAGAACTCTGCCACATAGTATTTACACAATTCAAAATTAAAAATACCAGTAATAAAAATTACATGAAGAATAAAGAGAGAATTCTCACAAACCAAGACACTAGGACAACACAAACAGGCTTCCTATTACACTTGAGTACTTTGACATAACATATGCAACTGAGGATAAGGGACGGTCATTGAGACATACAAAGACATTAGCTACATGTTAAAATTGATACAAACACAGTGATGACACCTAAAAATAATGAGTATTTTCAAATGAACAAACATGAGTACAGCTCCAGTGTAGTCAACAATTGAAAATAGCATGCTGTGAAAAATTGAGTACATAACAGAAATGTATGTAAACTAAGTATTAATAATAATGACAAATATAGCTCACTACAGGCTAAGTTCATGGATAGATTAGAGTTTGAGACACTGAATCTCAACAGAGAAGTAATGTAAATGCTATATAATTCTGGCATATATTAGTGTATGAATGAAAATGGTAAAGAGCTAATAAATCTAAACATGTGAGATCTCGTTATGTCACTATACAAGTGCATCAAAAAATTCTCTTTGTGGAAATAATATGTGGAATCCATGTTATCTGAAGCAATGTGCATGCTTTTAACAACTGAGAATGTCAAATGACATAGAAAATACAACTGTCCATCTCCAGATACATAAGGAACCCTAAGGACTGTGTAAAATGGCTGAAAATTCTATACCACCTATCCTTCAAACTTACTCCTATATCTCTCTACAGATAACTGCAATACAACACATTTCAACAATGATAGTGCACATGTTAAACCATTTAAATTAAAACTACATGAAGAAGGTAGAAGGAAGACTTTGTCTCATGAAGAAAGATGTCCCTACAAAACAATATATACTCTTTACAACAAACACCACACACACACAAAATGAATCAGGACACAGATTTAGAATCATTCTACAACTGAAACTATTAACTCAATTACAGTCATGTTACACACTACTAAGTCAAATTATATGCAGAATCAAGAGAGAAGACTACTGTACATGAAGAAATATGTCAATGAAATACAAAATATATACTATTCAAGAAACCCACTTCAATTACATCAACTGGACATAGACACCACAACACAATAGATTCATATGACAGAACTCACTTACACAGTATTTACACAACACAAAATTAAAAATAATAGTAAATGAAATTACATGATGAATCAAGATAGAAGATTTCCAATCATGAAGAAAGAAGATGAACAATCACAAACAATGAGTCTATACAACACAAACATGCTTCCAACTATACCTGACATAACACATGTAGTGGAGAACATGAGACAGTCACTGAGACCCACAAAGCCATTAGCTACTTGGTGATGACACATATCATAGACTATTCTCCAAATGAACAAACATGAGTACAGCTCAAAAGCAATTGACACATGCAATTGCATACTGTGAAGAGCAATGTTAATAACTGATATATATGTAAAGATACTATGAACAACACATGACTAATATAGCTTGATACATGATAAGTTCATTTATTGATATATGATTCAAAACCAAAATATAGAAACAGAATTAATATAAATAGAATATAACTCTGTCATATGTTAGTGCATGTATGAAAAGGGAAAAAACGAACTAATTAACCTAAAAATTATAATTCCAATTATGTAACTATAGAAGTGCACCAGAAAACTCTCATTGTGTGAATAATATATTGAATCCATGTTGTTAGAAACAAATGTGCATGCTGTTAACTGCTGAGAAAGTCCAATGACAGAGAAAATACAACTGCACATCTCCAGAACATAAACAACATTATGTACTAATAAAAATGGCTGAATAACCTATACCACATATCCTCCATACATACTCATATATCTCTCTACAAATTACTGCAATACAACACCCTTTAAACATAGTGCACCTATTAAACCACCTACATAAACACAACATGAAGAATGACAAAACAAGATTCTGTCTCATGAAGAAATATATCTCTACAAAACAATATATACTATATACAACAAAACAACACACACAAACAAATCATGATACAGATTTAGAATCACTCTACAACTGAAAATATAAATTCAGTCACAGTTATTTTACACACCACTCAGTCAAATGACATGAAGAATCAAGAGAGAAAAGAATCGTTCATGAAGAAATATATCACTGAATTACAACATCAATACTATTCAACAAACACTATTCAATTATGTCAACTAGACACAGACACAATACTACAATGGTTTTAAACGGCAGAACTCTCTTACACAGTAAATAAACAATACAAAATTAAAAATATCTGTAAAAGTAACTACATGAAAAATCAAGAAAGAAGATTTCCAAACATGAAGATAGAAGATGAACATTCACAAATAGAGACTCTATACAACACAAACATGCTTCCAACTACTCTTGAGTACACTAACGTAACACATGGAATGGAGGATAAGGTGCCGTCACTGAGACCTGTAAAGCCATTAGCTACATATTAAAATGGATACATATATGCTGATGACACCTACTGCTGAGTGTACTTCAAATGAACAAACAGTAGTACAACTCAAGAATAACTGTCACATGGGTACTGTGACATATAATGTAAATAACTGAAATATATGTAAAATTATTATTAACAATACATGACTAATATAGCTCAATATATGCAACGTTCATGTATGGATTAAAGTATCAGAAAAAGAGTTATTGAAAAAGAATTAAATAAAATGGTTTTGTAATCCAGGCATATATTAGTGTGTGTGTGAATGAAAATGTGAAAAATGAGCTAATAAACTTAAAAACATGAATTCTAATTATGTCACTATACAAGTGCACCAGAAATCACTCATTGTGGAAATCATATATTGAATCCATGTTGCAAGAAACAAATGTGCATGCTGCCAACTACTGAGAGAGTCCAATGAAAGAGAAAATACCATTTCACATCTCCAGAACATAAGGAACCCTATGTACTGTGTAAAAATGGCTGAATAATCTATACCACATATCCTCCATACATACTCATATGTCTCTCTACAAATTACTGCAATGCAACACCCTTTCAACAATGACAGTGCACATGATAAACCACTTACATTAACACTACATGAAGAATGTAGAAAGAAGATTTTGTCTCATGAAGAAATGTGTCTCTACAAAACAATAACACTCTATAGAACAAACACACTAACACAAACAAATCAAGACACAGCTTTAGAATCACTCTACTACTGAAAATATAAACTCAATGACAGTCAATTAACACACTACTCAGTCAAATGACATGAAGAATCAAGAGAGAAGAGTTTCGTTCATGAAAAAATATGTCACTGAAATACAACATCAGTAATATTCAACAAACACACTTCAAATATATCAACTGGACACAGACACAATAACATAAAGGATTCAAACACCAGAATACTCTTACGCAGTATTTACACAATGCAAAATTGAAAATACTTGTGCATGTAACTCCATGAAGAATCAAGAAAGAATATTCCCAAATATGAAGAAAGAAGATGAACTTCAACAAACAAAGACTCTATACAACACATACATGCCTCCAACTACAGTTGAGTACACTGACATAACACAAGCAACGGAGGATATGGGATGGTCCCTGAGACCTACAAAGCCATGAGCTATTTGTTAAAATTGATACATATATGTTGATGGCACCTAGCACTGAGAGTTCTTGAAATGAACAAACATGAGTACAGCTCGAGAGTAATTGTTGGATAGAATTGAGTACTGTGACGAATAATGTAAATAACTGGAATATATAATAAGTTATTATTAACCACACATGACTAATATAGCTTAGTACATGCTAAGTTCATGGACTGATTAAAGTATCAGACTCCCAGATATTGAAACGGAATTATTGCAAATGTTACATAATCCTGGCATACATTTGATTATGAATGAAAATGGGAAAAAGAGATAATAAACCTAAAAATGTGGTATCTAAATATGTCACTGTGCCAGTAAACAATGAAACCGGCTTTATGGAAATATTATATTGAATCCATGTTGCCCACCAGAAATGTGCATGCTGTTAACTACTGAGAAAGTCCAAAGTCTGAGAAAATACAGCTCTTTATCTCCAGCTACATAAAGAAACCTATGTACTGTGTAAAAATGGCTGAATAATCTGTACCACATATTCTCCATACATGCTCATGTATTTCTCTACACATTACTGCAATACAACACCCTTTCAACAATGACAGTGCACATGATAAACCACTTACATTATCACTACATGAAGACTGCAGACAGAAGATTTTGTCACATGACGATATATGTCTCTACAAAGCATTACATACTCTATACATCAAACCCATTCACACAAACAAATCAGGTCACAGCTTTAGAAGCACTGTACAACTGAAAATATAAACTCAACAACAGTCATTTTACAGAATACTCAGTCAGATGACATGAAGAATTAAGAGAGGAGAGAATCGTTCAAGAAAAAATATGTCACTCAAATACAACATCAATACTATTCAACAAACACACTTCAAATAACTGCACTGGACACAGAGACAATAACACAATGGTTTCAAATGGCAGATTTGTCTTACACAGTATTTACACAATACAAAATTAAAATACCACTAAATGTAACTACATGAAGAATCAAGAAAGAAGATTTCCAAATATGAAGAGAGAAGATGGAGTTTCACACACAGTGACTCTATATAACATAAACATGCTTCCAACTGCACTTGAGTACACTTACATAACACAAGCAATGGAGGATACGGGATGTCCACTGAGACCTACAAAGCCATTAGCTACATCTTAAAATTGGTACACATTTGGTGGTGATACCTTAACACTGTGAGTTCTCCAAATGAACAAACATGAGTATTTGTCACATGCACCTATTATTGTCCAATACACGAAAAGCTCATGGACGTATTAAAGTATCAAGCACCAAGATGTTCAAATGGAATTAATGTAAATGGTACACAATACTGGCGTATAGTTGTTAATGAATGTAAATGTGAAAAACGAGCTAATTAACCTAAAGATTATAATTCTAATTATGTTACTATACTAGCACACCAGAAAACACTCTTTGTGGAAAAAATGTATTGGATCCCTAATGTCAGTAACAAATGTGCATGCTTTTACCTACTGAGAAAGTCCAGTGACAGAGAAAATACAACTGTACATCTCCAGATATGTAAAGAACCCTATGTACTGTGTAAAAAAGGCTGAATAATCTATACCAAATATCCTCCATATAGGCTACACTTGTATATCTCTATACACATAACTGCTACGCAACACCCTTTCAACAATGACAGTGCCATTGTTAAACAACTTACATTACTACTACATGGAGAATGCAAAAGTAGATTTTGTCTCATTAAGAAATATGTCCTTACAAAACAATATATATTCTGTAAAACCACACACTCACACAAACACATCAAGACACAGCTCTAGAATCACTATACAACTGAAACTCTAAACTCAATGGCAGTCATTTTATACACTACTTAGTCAAATGACATTAAGGCTCAAGAGAGAAGGAAACTGTACATGAAGAAATATGTCACTGAAATATAACATAAGTACTACTTAACAAACATCCTTCAAATATCTCAACTGTACACAGACACAGCAACACAATGGATTCACAACAGAAGTCTCTTACACAGTGTTTGCACAATACAAAATTAAAAATACCAAGAAATGAAACTACATTTAGAATCAAGAAAGAAGATTTACAAACATGAAGATAGATGTCCTTTCACAATCAATCACTCTATACAACACAAACATGCTTCCAACTGCACCTGAGTACACTGATATAACACAAACAATGAAGGCAATGGGACGGTCACTGAAACCACAAAGCCATTAGCTACATCTTAAAATTGATACATATATGAAGATGACAGCTACTACTGAGTGTTCTCCAAATGAACAAACATGAGTACAGCTCGAGCGCAATTGATAGATGCAAAAGCCTACTGTGACAAATAAACTAAATAACAGAAATATATGTGAAGTTACTATTAACAAAACATGACTAGTATAGATCACTACATGCTAAGTTCATGATTGGATTAATGTAATGGACACCAAGATATTTAAACATAATTAATGTAAATGGGATATAATTCAGGCATATATTAGTGTATGAATGAAAATGGGAAAAAGTAGCTAGTAAACCTAAAAACATGAATTCTAATTGTGTCACTATGTAAGTGCACCAGAAAAGTCTCTTTGAAGAAATAATACAATGAATTCATATTCCCAGAAAGTAATGTAAATGCTGTTAACTACAGAGAAGTCCCAATGACAGAGAAAATACAACTCTATATCTCCAGATATATTAAGAACACTTTGCACTGGGTAAAAATGGCTGAATATTCTATACCACATATCCTCCATAGATACTCATATTTCTCTCTACAGATAACTGCAAAGCAACACCTTTTCAGCAATGACAGTGCACATGTTAAACCACTTACATTAACACTACCTGAAGAATGCAGAATGAAGATTTTGTCTCATGAGGAAAGATGTCTCTACAAAACAATACACTAACGCAAACAAGTCATAGCACAGCTTTGAATCACTCTACAACTGAAACTATTGACCCAATTACAGTCATTATACTAAATACTCATTCAAGTGACATGAAGAATTAAGAGAGAAGAGAATCATTCATGAAGAAATACATCACTCAAATACAACATTAATACTATTCAACAAACACTTGTAATGGATCTGGGAGATGTTATTTTTTTTACCGTATTTGTCGATACCGAATTGTAAATGTTTTCTTATATTTTTGTCAGAATTTATTATAATTTGTCTTATTATATGTTAATTTACTTCTGTTTTTGAGAGTAAAAGCATATTGATTACTATTAGAAAATGTATCGAAGAATAGCAAAGAGACTGATTACAAGTGGAAACTTGTGAATTGTGTAAAATATCTTTGACGTTGGAGTCGTCTTTGACTATAGTCAGTCGGCAGCTAACTCTTGGTGTGTGTTGACGGAAGAACAATGTGAAGGTCGCAGTCATAAATAATTTTGAATTATGTTACTATTATTTTTGTATTAACTAATAAGAAGAAACTACATTTGAAGAAACTGTATTTGAAACACCAAAATGAGAGAAACACGTTGAACCACGTCACTTCTGCAGCTGACATAGATGCATTGTGGAATCATACTTAGACAACTGAAGCCAAGACTAATATCGCCTTGTAAATGTCTAACGGAAAAGGTACTGTCACGAAATATGGCAAATTTAAATAAAAAAATAGTGACCATATTTTCAACTTGTGTCGTAGCCGGGAAGCCATATTTCAACTGGGGACTGTAGCCGGGATATTGTGTTCACGAGATCTTCAACAGTGCTACAAGGAAGAAAATTTGTGTGTGTTAATACCAGTTTCTTCAGAATGTGTGTTACAGTGTTTGTGTTCATCGGGAAGTAAAAGTTTTGGAGAAGAAATGTTTCGGCAAAAAATATAATTTTCGACAGAAGAAAATACTTCAAGAATTTTGGTCAACAATCACATGGATGGAAAACGTGGTTTTGCAACAGTAGAAGAGTGTTCCAGATAAGTCACGAAAACCTCGTATTTTGTTAAAACAATATTTTTATCTTGTTTTGTATTGTTGTGTATAAATTTTTGTTCTTCACAATGACTTATGAGATTTTCGAGAGTATTGTGCCTAAAGTAGAAAGTAGTAATTTAATAGACTTCGAACATCAGGACAGGTCAAATGAAACAGAAAGAACCGATCAATTTGATTTAAAAAGTTTCTCTTGTAAATTTCACGAAAGAAATTAAACAATCAGTTGACGACAATAAGACTTACTGGGATGAAAAAATTGATAACATTTTGTTGCAAGTCCAAGCATTTAATACCCAAGTGGGTGAGCTTTTGAACAGATTTGGCAGTGTTGAGGAAAAAATTGAATCTGTGGAAGCAAAAGTAAATGAAATTGATGTTAAATTGAGCGGTGAAATTAATACTGTAAAAAATGAGTTACTGGTAGATAAGGAAAGAAATTTAATTGATTTTAATGAGATAAAAGGGGAGATTAAAAATTTGGATGAGAATACAAAAGTTTTAGTAAAAAATGTAGAACAAAAAACTGACAATCGTTTGGTTACTCTAGAAGAAAAAGTAGAATGCAATGATTTAGAAAACAAAAAATCTGTCAAAGAACTTAGCAAAAAAATTGAAAGTTTTGACATTGAATTTAAAAGCAAAAATTACAATGTCAACACATGTAATCTTGTATCTAATATTCCAGTGAAGCACTTTTCGGTAGATGGACCCTTACATCCCGTTGATTTTATGCAGTATTGTAAGGATTGTTTTTTACCTCACTCACCAGATGAAATGAAAATTAAATTTGTGAAAAAATTCTTGGAAGGGGAAGCTTTGACTTGGGCAAACCAGATTGTAACTTTGGGGATGACCTTTTCAGAATTTGAATCAAAATTTCTGGAAAAATTTTGGGATGATCTTAAACAAACTAGAATCAAAAGTGAATTTTTGAATGGGCGAAACTATAGAGAATCAGATGGGAACATGAAACAATTTTGCAAAAGTGAACTTCAAAAACTTATTCATTTAACAAAACCTTTGGATGACTTGATCAAAATTGACACCTTAAAGAGAAGATTGCCATCAGCAATGCAGTTGAGTTTAGTTCATTGTCCTGATAGTAATGTAGAGCAGTTTCTCAATTATATTGAAAAGTTGGATAGAGTAACAACAAGAACACACAGTGGGTTTACTCAGAAAGGTAATGGTCAAAATTGGGGAAATGATAACTTTCAAAAAAGGGAACAAAACAATTATCATGGTGTCAGTCAAAATTCAGGGGGATATAACAATTTTGAAAAGAAGGACCATAATTTTTATCCAAAACAAGAACAACATTTTCGCATTAATAATCAACAAAATAGAGAACACTTTAGGGATCAAAATCACAGAAATTTTGATAGAGGTCAGTACAATAGAAACTACCAACAATTAGGTAATGTTTGGCATAGGAATGGGATCAGAAATGTTGATCAGAGACATTGGCAGAACCACAATCAGCAGTTCAAACAGGAACCGAAAATAAAAAATGAGTAGACGCCCCCTTGAAGGTCCGCAAGGTTGAGGCAGAAGGTGAGCATGATGAAAGGACCAATGGATGTGACTATCATAAACCCAAACATGACAGTTCCAAACCTAAGCTATCACATGAGGTCATTAGTTGTTACTTATTGAAAAAATTTCAAGAGGAAAATAATGATGATAAAGATAACATTTTCAGTACTCAAGAACATACAGTAGATAAAAGTAATTGTGATTCATTTAATTTAACAGAGTTTTACGCTTGGGCAGAAAAGAACAACACTTTGTCAGACGATGTAATTTGTAGTAATTCAGAGATGTGTGTGAATGAAAGAGAGAATGCATGCTGTGAGAACGGAAATGTTGGTGATAGGGATCTGGTAACTTTAGAAAGGGGAAATAATATTTTGGGGGATAATTTTAATGTGCGTGACCTGAATATGTGTAATGATAATGATGTTGTTGATAAAGTTGATAATGATGGTAATGGTATTGATGATGATGTTGAGGAAAGGTATTTCATTAGTTTAAATGGGGAGTTGGGTATACACATGATTGAAAATGGATTAAATAGTGAGAATATTATAGAAATTCCCAGGGATGTTACCAGGATGAATAAAGCTCACAAGCTGGATGTATGTGAAAGTGTGAATTTTGATGTTGTTGGTAAAGAATCTGACTACACAAATAACGATGACACATGTATAACTTCTAACCTAAGTGAAACTTTTACAGATATTAATGATACACACACATTTCTTATGAATATATGGCTGAACAGTGAAACTATTTCTTTTGACAAGAACTTTAGAAAGATGCTTATTAATGTATGTGAAACTGTATGTCCTGAGTGGTGGAAAAAGATGAGATATTTTATTTTTGAAAAGCTGAAGGATAATTACTTCAGTAGTATACAATGTGATTTGGATGAAAATTCTTGGCTATTTGAGATAATAGAGAGTACTGATGACAATTTTGTGTCTTGTGCAAATTTTATAACTGTGACAAATAATACATGTAATGATATACCATTTGATTCTGATAAGTATAGGTTTGGGGAAATTGAAAGTGATTTATTACATGAGGATACAGGTTCTGAGAAAAGTGATCAATTTTGCAGTCCTTATATAAAATTTCAAATTGGGTCATGGATTGGTAAATGTTTAATTGATACAGGAAGTGAGATCTCAGGAATATCTGAAAGGTTAAGCAAGAAATTGAAAGTGGGGAAAGATTATGTTGAAATGCCAGTTGTTGGGGTAAAGATAAAAGGTGCTACTGGGAAGAGCAGTAAATTGGTAAAAAGCCAGGCTTTAGTGACATTTTTAATTGAAGGCAAGTTGTTCACACATGGATGTTTTGTAATTCAGGAATTTAATGAGGATTTTCTTTTGGGTATGAATTGGATAGTAAAAGTAAATACAGCATTTGATTGGGTTGGAAGAAAACTTTTGATAGAAACTAGTGAAAGGGAATACATTCAGACAAATTTTGTGAACACACTTGGTGATCAGAGTAATGGAAATTTTGACAGTATAGATTGGAGAATATTGAAACTCGTAGATTTGATACTGATGAAGTTGAATTTGGGAATTTAGTAAATTTGAAAATTTCAGAAACACAAAATTTATCTGGGGAGCAAAAACAACAGTTAGAAAATCTGCTGTGGGAATACAGTGATGTTTTCAGTGACATACCTGGAAGGGTAAAGGGTTATCAGTGTGAGCTTCAGGTAAAACTTCATGAACCATTTTTCATAAAACCATACAGTATTGCAATATCAAAAAGACCTGCTGTTGAGAAAGAGCTGAAAAAGATGGAAGGATGTAATATAATAGAAAGGAGTATCAGTGCATATAATAATCCTCTAGTAGTAGTTTCGAAAAAAGATGGTGGAGTAAGACTGGTTTTGGACTCTAGACACTTAAACAAAATTTTGTTCAGACAGACAGACCATCCTGAAAATATTGAGTTACTCTATAAATTTACAGATATAAAATATATGTCAAGTTTGGATCTAACTTCGGGTTTTCATCAAGTACCACTTTCGGTTAATTCTAGAAAATATACTGCTTTCTTGTACAATGGTAAGAGTTACCAATATTGTGTTGTGCCATTTGTGTTAAATTCTTCTGTTTCCGAATTTATAAGAGCTTTGGATCATGTACTGGGGCAAGAACTTGCGTCTAAACTGATAATTTATGTAGATGACATTTTGGTTACAGGGAAAAATTGGGAGGAACATTTTTTGATTTTGAAGTCAGTTTGTGAAAAACTTAGAAAAGGGGGGATGACATTGAAATTAGAGAAATGTAAATTTGCAGTTTCTGATTTAAAATTTTTGGGTCATGTTGTCACAGACAAGGGAATTTTGGCAGATCCAGAAAAAACTAAAGCAATTTCAGAAATTCCTATTCCTAAGACTAAAAAAACAATTAAAGTCATTCTTTGGGTTATGCGGTTATTACCAAAAACATATAAGTGATCAGAGTCTGAATGCACCATGTTTAAGTCAATTACTTAAGAAAAACACTGTTTGGGTTTGGGATAAAAGTTGTCAGGAAGAGTTTGATAAAATTAAGCAAGAGTTGCGGAAGCAACACTTATTACACAGACCTGATTTTAATTTACCATTTTGTTTGAACACTGATAGCAGTAATTATGGGCTTGGAGCAGAGTTATTTCAAGAAAGAGTAGAGAATGGAGTTAAGATACATTGTACCATAGCATTTGCAAGCAGAATGTTGCTCAAGCATGAGAAAAGTCAGAAAATCCACATCCTAATGCTTATCGTTTGGTGTATCCTAAGTCAAAGAAATTATTTGGTCTCAGGAATGTTGTCTCTTTAAAACTGTATAAACAGAAATCATAATTTCAAAATTTAAATAACCTATTATCATCTAAAACAAAAGTCCTCCACTGGAATATGCTTGTTAGAACAAAACTGCCTGTACAACCAAGTGTGTATATTTGCATGTATAAATTAATAATTTGAAGTCACATGTTAATTGAAGCTGATGAAAAAACACTGTTGTAACAAAGAATGAGAGAAAAATTTATTTTTACTTTTTTTAAAAAAAAAAGGTCTCCATAGTGAGCATTTCTGAATTTTTCTAATTTTTGGAAGCTAAGTCTTCCCTGTGGGTGAAGGCATGCATGTGAGGACATGCATGCAAAGGTATAAGTTTCAAAACCAATTTTAGATAAAGCCTCATGATATATGAGCAGTTTATTGTTGTTTATACTGATGTTGTGGGGAGCAAAAGTACTCTTCACAAGAATGTGACTTGTAGTAATATTGTAGTAGCGAGGAAAGTGTACATAAATAATTGCAAAAATTTTAGATAATACTGATGTATCTTTAGCTGTACTAAAAGAAGAAAATCATAAGAAAAAAAATAAAAAAAAAACATGAGTAAAAAAAAAAATAAAAATAAAATCATAAGCAAAAAAAAAATATACAAAAGAAAAACAAACACTACACTATATATGTCCAGTATCATTTTTACTGTTACAATATGTAAGCACAATGAAATTAACATTAATAAAAAAATAAATTAATTAAATCTTATTCTAGGAAATGAGTTTTACCTTCCTATTATTTTCAATCTGTATGTTAGAATATTTCTCATGTATGTTTTATACCATGTATATTTGTCATGTCAAATAATTTCTTTACTTGAATTTTTTTGTGTATGAGATTGATGGGGAAGTATCATTGCAACAACAGCCAGTAACAAGTCCACAGATTCAAAGAGTCCAAATTTGGAAGAGGTTATCAGACTGCATCATTAGTGTACTAATTGTGTAATACAGATCCATCACTGAGTGTGGTCGGGATTTTGTTGTATATGTCCATAACAACAAAAGCCCTGGGGAGCAGTTGTAATGGATCTGAGAGATGTTATTTTTTTTACCGTATTTGTCGATACCGAATTGTAAATGTTTTCTTATATTTTTGTCAGAATTTATTATAATTTGTCTTATTATATGTTAATTTACTTCTGTTTTTGAGAGTAAAAGCATATTGATTACTATTAGAAAATGTATCAAAGAATAGCAAAGAGACTGATTACAAGTGGAAACTTGTGAATTGTGTAAAATATCTTTGACGTTGGAGTCGTCTTTGACTATAGTCAGTCGGCAGCTAACTCTTGGTGTGTGTTGACGGAAGAACAATGTGAAGGTCGCAGTCATAAATAATTTTGAATTATGTTACTATTATTTTTGTATTAACTAAAAAGAAGAAACTACATTTGAAGAAACTGTATTTGAAACACCAAAATGAGAGAAACACGTTGAACCACGTCATTTCTGCAGCTGACATAGATGCATTGTGGAATCATACTTAGACAACTGAAGCCAAGACTAATATCGCCTTGTAAATGTCTAACGGAAAAGGTACTGTCACGAAATATGGCAAATTTAAGTAAATAAAAAAATAGTGACCATATTTTCAGCTTGTGTCGTAGCCAGGAAGCCATATTTCACACTTCAAATAATCCGGCTGGACACAGACACAATAATACAATGGTTTCAAACAGCTGAACTCTCTTACACAGTATTTACACAATGCAAAATTTAAAATACCACTAAATGTAACTACATGAAGAATCAAGACAGAAGATTTCCAATCATGAAGAGAGAAGTTGAAGTTTCACAAACAGAGACTCTTTACAACACTAACATGCTTCCAATTACACTTGAGTACACTGACATAACACATGCAATGGATGATATGGGACAATCACTGAGACCAACAGACCCATTAGCTACATATTAAAATTTATACATTTATGGTGATGACACCTACCACTTATTGTTCTTCAAATGAACAAACATGAGTACAATGCACCATAAAACTCTCTTTGGGGAAATAATATAATGAATCCATGTTGTCAAATACAAATGTGCATGCATTTAACTTCTGAGAAAGTCCAATGACAGAGGAAATTCAACTGTACATCTCCAGATACATAAAGAACACTACGTACTGTATGAAAATAGCCTGTTAGTCAATACCATATACCCTCGATACATACTCGTATATCTCTCTACAAATAACTACAATACAAAACCTTTTAACAATGACAGTGCACATGTAAATCCACTTTCATTAACATTACATGAGGAATGCAGAAAGAAGATTTGTCTCATGAGGAAAGATGTCTCTACAAAAGAGTATATACTCTATCCAACAACAAACCCACTCAGTGAAACAAATCATGACTTAGCTTTAGAATCATTCTACAACTGAAACTATAAAGTCAATGGCAGGCATTTTACACACTAATCAGTCAAATGATATGGAATATATGTTGTGTGCATATATGACATTTCCATTAACAAAAGTCTGTGATTAAACTACAATGCCCCTCGCATAACTTGACACATATTGAAGAAAACATTCCTGCACAAGGTGTAACTGCACAAACAATGTCCATAATCTACAATGAATGCATTCTCCACCAAAAAAGTAGACACTGACAAAGGCCTTTTTAGCACATCACATTGGGAATTCTCACATTGCCATAACTATCCATATTCTGGCGTATACTTTTAGCCAAACTGAACCTAAGGAATCTCCACACAAATGAAGACTGTCACAATAGTAGCACAAGGAACAAGAGTGATCTATATGTAGAACACATGAAAAGAACATGAACTCCGAAACATGTAAGCTATGTTGGATTTGAACTTTACAATGCTTTGCTACAACACATTAAATATTTAAAAAAATATTATGAAATTTAGATCAGGTCTTAAAAAATACTTACTCGATAAACATTACTATTCAGTAAATGAACTTCATGAAAATCAAGGTACAGAAATGCATGTAGAACATACAAAAAGAACATCAACTCCGAAGCATGTAAGCTATGTTGGGTTTAAACTTTACAATGCTCTGCTACAACACATTAAATATTTAAAAGATATTATAAAATTTAGATAAGGTCTTAAAAAATACTTACTCAATAAACATTACTATTCAGTAAACGAAATTTTACGAAGTTCCAGGTAAAGAAATGGAAAACTAATAATCACAATAAATGTAGTGGACTTGTTTGTTAAAAGTTTTGAGATACCTTTATTTTGTTTAAGTATTATGTGTTCATTCAAAATTCCACACTTTAGTCTCTATATTAGTACTAATAATAATTAAAACTGCTGCAAATGGCATGTAAATTTACTGTTCATTTTATGTAATCTGAGTCCTGTAATAGACCAGGTAACTAATCACCACAAAAGAGGAAGTACAATTGTGTGTTAAATGCTGCAAGAAGTTTTATATTTTGTGTTTATTATGTTGCTGTTTATAGTACTTCAGCCAGTTATCTATAGTTTATTCTGTATGAATTCTATCTGTAGTAGTGATCAATTTGAAATGATTTATCATTTGACAAAATGTAAATTTACTGTATTATTGTTGTATGTAATTCAGTTTTGTACTGCATTGTTAACCTATTCCTGTTTATGGCAAGTCCAATATTGTTTGTAAAATTAAATGAATGCCAAATAAATAAATAAATAATAATACATAATTTCAATTACAAGCTTCCAACCAGCACCTATTTCAAACAATTTGCGATCAATAACGCAGAATCTTTGATGTGAAAGGAAGCCAAACATTTCTTCATAAGGAAAGATACCCACCCATAACAAAATAAACATTGTACAAAAAATATTCTACACTGCACAATAAGACCCTAACAGTGAAAACAGTACATTATTATCACATACCATCAACTGCACACTTCTTACACAATATGAAATGTACACCACTAGTCCCTCTAATTACACAAAAAACAAAAAATAAGATTTTCCTATAAGAAGGAAGATGTCCATTCATAAACAAAAGACTTAAATGCAACACATTTTAATGTAATTCTTCAGGCTTTTCCGAGTCACACAGTTAAAATATCATGCAAGAAAGATGTGAACAATTGGTAGAAACCAAGTTTTTCAAAATGACAATACACTTTAAACTAGATGTGAGTACAGTGACAATATATTTGCAGGATATGGAACAGACAGTGAGACCTACAAAGTCATTAGCTACAATATAAACTATGTATGGTGAAATATCTACTAAAAATGAATGTATTCCACATGAGCAACATGAATACAGTCTCAGAGTAATGGATACTAGAAGTTCCAACATGTGACACATGTAGTGTATAATAGAAATTGACTAACCCATTATAAGCAATTCGTTAATTACCATGACTTCGTAAAAGCTAAATACATGGATCGAATACGTTACCTGACAGTGAGACACCAAAACACACTTTATGCCAAGTGACATATATTTCTCAAATATACTTCTGGATTGTTGGGAAAAAAAACAGAACAACTCATAAACATGAAAATTTAAACTGTAACTATCTGACTACACAAATGGAACGTGAGTTTTTCATTGTACACAACATATATTGAATAGTTATGGACCCCAACCAAGACAAATGTAGTGAAATACTGAGATAGTCCTAAGCCAGACAACTTATAACTGAATATGCAGACAGTCATAATGAATAATACATACTAATTGAAACTGGCTGAATAACCTATACCACATATCCTCCATTTAAACTCAAAAAAGATTTACACTATTTCACACAACAACAAAACAAGCTCAAAGCCCTATTCTGGAGTATTGGTGTATGGTGTGGGATCCGCATTGGGTGGGACTGATGGATGACATCAAAAAAGTTCAACAAAGTCGGCCTGTTTTGTACTACTGCAAAATAGGGGAGATAGTGCCACAGACATGATACATGAATTGGGGTGGCAATCATTAAAACAAAGGCATTTTTCATTATGACGGGATCTCCTCACAAAATTTCAATCACCAGTTTTCTCCTTCAGTTGCAAAAACATTCTGTTGGCACCCATGTACATTGGGAGAAATGATTGCCATGATAAAATAAGAGAAATCAGGCCTCACACAGAGAAATTTAAGTGCTTGTTCTTCCCACACACCGTATGAGAGTGGAACGGTAGAGAGACAGCTTGAAGGTGGTTCATGGAACTCTCTGCCAGGCACATTATTGTGAATAGCAGAGTAATCATGTAGATGTAGATGCAGATGTGGAAACATAGAACTGCACAAAATGACACTGCCTATATTAAACTGCTTCCCTTAGCATTACATGAAAATTCAAGGAAAAGGATGTTACCCCTAAGACTGATGATCATTCAAAAGTAAAACTACACTGTACAAGAAACCCACTCACAGTAACAAAACAGTACACTTTCCAATTTTGCTACGCAAATTCATAGGAACTCATCTTACACACTGCTCCGTCTAAACTGCCAGCCTCTACAAATGACATGAAGACAGATATTCCTAGTATACAGGGTGAGTCACCTAACATTACTGCTGGATATATTTCGTAACCCACATCAAATACTGACGAATCGATTCCACGGACCAAACGTGAGGAGAGGAGCTAGTGTAATTGGTTAATACAAACCATAAAAAAATGCACGGAAGCATGTTTTTTAACACAAACCTACGTTTTTTTAAATGGAACCCCATTAGTTTTGTTAGCACATCTGAACATATAAACACATACGTAATCAGTGCAATTTGTTGCATTGTAAAATGTTAATTACATCCGGAGATATTGTAACCTAAAGTTGACGCTTGAGTACCACTCCTCCGCTGTTCGATCGTGTGTATCGGAGAGCACCGAATTATGTAGGGATCCAAAGGGAACGGTGATGGACCTTAGGTACAGAAGAGACTGGAACAGCACATTATGTCCACATGCTAACACCTTTTTATTGGTCTTTTCCACTGACGCACATGTACATTACCATGAGGGGTGAGGTACACATACACACGTGGTTTTCGTTTTCAATTATAGAGTGGAATAGAGTGTGCCCCGACATGCCAGGCGAATAGATGTTCAATGTGGTGGCCATCATTTGCTGCACACAATTGCAATCTCTGGCGTAATGAATGTTGTACACGCCGCAGTACATCTGGTGTAATGTCACCGCAGGCTGCCACAGTACGTCGTTTCATATACTCTGGGGTTGTAGGCACATCACGGTACACATTCTCCTTTAACATACCCCACAGAAAGAAGTCCAGAGGTGTAAGATCAGGAGAACGGGATGGCCAATATATGCATCCTCCACGTCCTATGAAATGCCCGTCGAACATCCTGTCAAGGGTCAGCCTAGTGTTAATTGCGGAATGTGCAGGCACACCATCATGCTGCTACCACATACGTCGACGCGTTTCCAGTGGGACACTTTCAAGCAACGTTGGCAGATCATTCTGTAGAAATGCGATGTATGTTGCAGCTGTTTGGGCCTCTGCAATGAAGTGAGGACCAATGAGGTGGTCGCCAATGATTCCGCACCATACATTTACAGTCCACGGTCGCTGTCGCTCTACCTGTCTGAGCCAGCGAGGATTGTCCACGGACCAGCAATGCATGTTCCGTAGATTCACTGCCCCATGGTTTGTGAAACCCACTTCATCGGTAAACAGGTAGGACTGCAACGCATTCTGTGTTAATGCCCATTGACAGAATTGCACTCGATGATTAAAGTCATCACCATGTAATTGCTGACGTAGCGACACATGAAACGGGTGAAAGCGGTGATGATGCAGTATGCGCATGACACTACTTTGACTCAGTCCACCGGCTCTCGCAATGTCTCGTGTACTCATGTGTGGGTTCATGGAAACAGAAGCTAACACACCAACTGCACCCACTTCTCCTGTGATGGGCTTGTTACGGACCCGTTTGCGTGCTACGACCATACTTGTTGCATACAGTTTGTGGTAGATGTTTTGCAATGTGCGGCACGTTGGATGCTCTCTGTCCAGGTACCATTCTGCATACACCCTGCAGGCTTCAGCTGCATTTCGTCGACACTCGCCATAGATGAATATCATCTCCGCCTTTTCAGAGTTCGAATACACCATGGTCACAGTTCCTACAACACTACACTATCACAGACATTTGGTAACACAGTGTACTACAGTTGGTCTGCGTGCGGAGACGAATGCAGAATAACAATAGCAGCAAGCGCTACATGCGGACACTGCCACAGCTAGACCAAACCACAACAGTGCACTACAGCCACACTCGTAAACACGGACGTCATCGTAAACATGTCCCTGCAGATGCTGCTCACCAACTGTGGCCCGTGTTTGTTACAACACACAATTGAATGTCGGAGGTTTCAAGCATCAACTTTAGGTTACAATATCTCCAGATGTAATTAACATTTTACAATGCAAAAAATGGCACTGATTATGTATTTGCTTATATGTTCAGATGTGCTAACAAAACTAACATGGATCCATTTAAAAAAAGGTAGGTTTGTGTTAAAAAACATACTTCCGTGCATATTTGTATGGTTTGTATTAAAAAATTACACTAGCCCCTCTCGTCATGTTCGGTCTGTGGAATTGGTTCGTCAGTATTTGATGTGGTTTACGAAATATATCCAGCAGTAACGTTAGGTGACTCACCCTGGATAAGGTCAATATCATCCAATGCACACACTTAAAAGAAGGCAGTTGGACACAGATGAAGTGACAGTCTACAACCTCATCACACAGAAACAATTATGCACTTCCAATACAATACCACATTTAAACTACCAGTGCCTCAAATTACATCCAGGAATAAGAAAGATGGTTTCCTTACTTGCATAAAGATGAATTCCCTTGCGAAAATACGACTCTAATACAACACAACACACATCCATCCATGCAATAGAGGGTATGGATTATGGGATTGTCAATGGGGCCAACAGAGCCAATAACTATAATATTAATTAATTCATGTATGGTTGAGACACTTACCAGGAACAAGTATATTCCATGAACAAACAAGGCTGCAGCTTTAAAGACATGGAGTTGCAGCATTTGACAAACACTACAAGCAAAAGAAATGTAACTAAACTGCTGTAAACAATTCATTAATTATAAAAGTGCAGTTAAAGCTACATTCCTGGATTTAAAAATTATCTGACACTAAAATATAAAACAGAATGTTTAAAAAGTGACAAACTTCTTGCACGTGCCACTGGATTAATGGAAAAAAGAAAAAAAAAAAAGAATGAAAAATGAGATATTAAAAATGTTACTGACTACACAATCAAAACAGGAAACCTTCATTACGCAAAACATATATTAAATAGGTCATGACTGCAACAAAGCTAAATGCAGTGAAATGCTGAAAAACTGCTAAGCAACAGAACTTAGAAAATGCTGAGAGTCATGAAAAACCTATGAACTACAACAAATTGCCTCAACAACCTATAGTATATATCCTCCCCGTCAACAGAAAATCAGTTTATACCATTACAGACAATAACAAGTGAAACTCCTGCACACAACAGCACTGCCTGTATTAAATTGCTTACCCTTAAAATTACATGAAGATACAACAAAGAATATGTTTCCTCATGAAGAAAGATGTCACTATAAAACAAAAACTATACCATACAACAAAAACACATACAGAACACAACTGGACACTACAGTCTTGCTACGTAAATTCACAGAAACTCTTCCTGAAGATAATTCCTCATAAAAAATAATGTCCCTACAAAAAAATAACTTTACCGTACTCAATTCACAAAACAGGACACTCTAGAATCTTGCTACAAAAACTCACAGAACTGCACCTTAATGCATTGATTAATGTAAACTGTTAGCCTCCGCAAATGAAATGAAGATTCAGGAAAGAACATGTACCCACATGAGGAAAGATACCCCTCATACACAAGATCACCAGACATCAACAAACACACTTCAAACAAATGAACCCGACGCTAATGAAGCAACAAACTATAACCTTATCACACAATGTCAATTAAACATGTCTTACACAATACCCAATGAAAGCTAACAGCCCTCAGAACTACACAAAGAATCAAGAAAGAAGATTGCCTTATGGGAAGAAACAAGATATCACCTCACATACACACTCTCTAATATGACGCAAACATAGATTAGACTAGACATGAGTACACTGACAAAGTAGGTGGAATGATGGATAAGGGACAGTCAGTGAGACCTTTAAAAGCCATTGGACAGCTATAAAGTAAATTATGTATGATGGAGACATTGACTAGGAATGAGTGTTTTCCTTGTGAAGAAACATGACTACAGCTTTAGAGTAATGGACAATGGAAAACAATGCATGTGACAGATATTCTTATAGCAAAAGTGTAGCTATACTGCACAAATTAGAATAACTTAGTTAAAGCAATGTTTCTGGATCAGAGAAATTACCTGACTCTAAAATATCAATCAAGAATCAATGAAAAACTATGTATATTTGCAATATTATTTTAAGAGAAATGTACCTGCACATGACACTGTACTTTTAGCCAACAGCGAAGATGAACTTACTGAGCTGCTAACAAGAATAAAGGACATTAGTCTAGCATATGGATTAGACATCAACCTCAGCAAGTCCAAACTCATGATAATTGACTGAGAAGAACAGATCCAGCTCACAGGTTGATTAAAGGAACTAGAAGTCCTGCATTCCCGCATCTATCTTGTGTCAACCATCTGCAGCACGGGAAGTTGTGAAGATGAGATAAGAAGCCAGATCATGCTAGGGAAGTGGCTATGAAGAAGCTCACAAGGATCTGGCACAGCAGAGCAATAATGAATAGAACAAAGATTTGGCTAGTTGAAACACTTGTGTTTTCTGTCTTCTTTCATGGATACGAAACATGGGCACTCAAGGCCAGAGACAAACAGCACATCAATACGTTTGAGCTTTGGTGCTGGCATAGGACTGCTACGCATAAAATGGAATAAAAGAAGAACAAATTTGCCCATTATTGAACAATTCCATATTTCCAAATGCCTTTTTTTTCGAGTCACCAAAAAAATTCTCCAGTTCTTTGGCCATATTGTGAGAGGAGATGGAGGAAATCTAAAGAACATAATCTTGCAAGAAAAGATCAAGGGGATCAGACCAAGAGGAAGAGCAGCAAGCAGATAGATAAATCAAATCAGGAAGATCCCCAGTCTACCTCTGCAGCAGGCACTGACAAGGGGAAGGCCTCAGACACGGCCAACCGATTCAGCTCAAATTTGGCATTTGGCAGGTCACTTGTGTGCAACCTAAAACAAAGGACTGTAAGATATTTTGGGTCAACACCCCTGCAATTTTGAGAAAATCACCCCTAAAGGTTATGACAAGCAATCAACTCAAAATTGATGGGATCGATAGATAATTCTAAATAGAGCAATTTTCATCATCAGGTATAGGGTCCGCAAATGCAAACTTTTCCAGAAATTGAGGAAAGAAAATTTCACAACTGCCGCTTCTGTACCCACACGGTAAACGCTTTCTCGCCAACCATGCTGATAGCCCAACGGCCAAGGTAACTGGCTGGGAATCAAAAAACTCAGGTTCGAATCTTGAAGAAAACTGGCGGATGTTATTCTTTTCGTTTGTATTTTTCTATATCTCAAGTGATAGGGATAGGAGGGTTAATAAGGTAAGTAATTCAGTAGGGAATGATAATAAGGTAGGCAAACTAATTTCCCAATCGCTGTGAGTTAGTAAAGTATTAAACTTTTAAGCCTTGTCACATGAAAACAACTCCGAGTAAGAGTGCTGCTAATTCCTCATGAGGGGTCACAGAGCCACCTGCGCGATGCTTGTTTACAGTGAGGCATGGGACAGAATGCAAGCGGGGAGAGTTATGTTCTCCCGGTTGCCTCTTCGTCATATCATAGTCGTTAACCTGGAAGAGTGAAGGTGTCCAGCATGAGCCTTATAGAAGTCAATTGGAAAGAGTTGCTTTCTGTCATTAGGCTGCCGCAATCCTCGCGGATACATGAAGTGATTTTTCCATTATTAATGTTTTGTGAATGAATACAGTGCTCTTCCGTAAGTAACATATGACTAGTACTTTATGTAGTTTGTAGTAATTAGCTTGTCTGTTTATGCCGCAGTAACTAGTTATTTTTTGTTGTGTCATATCTTTCAGGTGCATAATCTGAATAATGGATGATGTACACCCTTCGACTAGCACTGTAATATATAGTTGGGAGCCTGTCACAGACGATGGCAAGAGGGAAGTTATCGACGCTGTGTTTTGGTTTGTAAAAGTGTTGCAAGACAGATGCATTACCAATGCACTACCGGAAGCAGGCAGTTCTGTTTCTCGGTGTTCCAGATTGATAGGAGGGGCTATCGTCAAGCAATTTTTGGAGCTGATGAACGAAATGACTTTTGTTGATACTAGAGTACTGTACCATGAAGATGAAGCAGAAGGTGATTCAGTTGAAGATATCCCAACTAGTGAATCGCGGAATGGTCATAACACTTTGGAAATCTCCACGTCACTGGGAATAAGTGCTTCATCTGTTCCTGATGAATATTATGAACCGGTTACTAAACGATTGAACTACGGCACTATACCCCTTGAAGTAGAAGTAAAGGCGGTAGCACTAGCCAGGAATCATCCAAATTCGAACCTACAAACACTGTAAAAGAATGGAGCAACAACAGCCCTGAAAAGGAAGGACTTGAAATTGTGGGAAAGTGATATCGTAAAAGGAGGGATAAGATACGACAAATACCAGGCGATAAATAAGTGGACATACTACCGATTTGTCGAATCTAATTGTCGTAACAAGAATGTAACAATGAGAATACTTCAGGAGTGAGCTGCAGGTGCAGCGCTTCAGTATACAGCCAACAAGGATTTTACGTTTGCTGTATCATTATCGTGGGCAAGAAATTTCAAATCTGAGTATAAAATTCATCAACGGAACGTCACTAAATAAGTCTCTCATAAGGAGATACAAAGTATAGAAGATATTCAGAAAGTGGCAGCTATTTTCAGCACACAAATGGCATCACTTATGACCAGTTTCAATCATGATTACATAATCGACACCGATCAAACAGGATGCGAGTATCGGGTGAACATTCAACGCATGTTATCACATAAGGGAAAAAAACGAGCCCTTGTCGGGGTTGGTAGAAAAACAAACTAATACATTCATACACGGTGCAATATGCTATCACAGCCTCTGGAAAAGTGTTGCTTAAGGTTTTATTGTGTTTACAAGAAACGAATGTTACATTTGGTCCTCGGGTTATAGAAGAGGTCAGCCATTTAACTGACTCATTGAAAAATGTTTACATCACATGCTCCAAATCCTGGAAACTGACGAATGTGATTTACAGAACATTTCTTAAGAATGTTTTAAAACCACACGTTTCTGATAACAGGTTTTGTCTAATATTGGATTCCTGGAGTGGACAAATTAATGCTACAATATATGACACAATGTTTATAGATGGCGAGGGTCAGCCGACGTGCACAGTAAAAGTAATACCACCAAACTGCATGCCTGTGTGCCAGTCGTGTGATGTTTATTTCTATCGCCAGGTTAAAAACTTTATTTCTAGGTTTCAGAATTGCAGTGTGCTTCTGGAAACCCAGCAGGAATTGCACAACCACACGGATGCAATAACTATTCACAGAATAATTCATAACCAACTTTCAGCACCGATTTTTCAGGCAATGATATCATGTATGTGGTAAGCATCAAAATTAATTTCCGAAGAAGACATATTTTTAAATGGAAACCCAGTTTGTTTTCCACCTACTCTTTGGAAGGAACAGTGTAGCTGTCAAAAGATTGCATTCATTAGATGTTCTTGGTGCCCTGAGTATATTTGCTTCAAATGTTTACATGTCAAGTACCATCCATCTAGTTGTTCGAAGAAAAGTGAGGACACGTACAGTGACTGGAAGAGCCATTGTAAGGTGACCTGGAGTAACATTTTAGTTGTTTACTATCCCAAGAGGCTTGAGAAATTTATTTGCCTACCTTATTATTATTATTCCTTATTGATTTACTTACCTTATTCACCCTCCTATCCCTATCAATTGAGATATGGAAATATACAAATGAAAAGAAGAACACCCAATAGGTTTCTTCGAGATTCGAACCCGGATTCTCCGGTGCTGTCGGTGAAAAGCGTTTACCATGTGGGTACAGTCGCGGCAGTTGTAAATGCTTCTTACCTTGACTTATGGGAAAGTATGCGTTTTTGGACCCCATACCTGATGATGAAAAATGCTCTATTTACAATTATCTATCAATCCCGCCAATTTTGAGTCGATTGCTCGTCATAACCTTTAGGGGTGATTTTATCAAAATTGCTAGGGTGTTGACCCAAAATATCTTACAATCCTTCGTTTTAGGTTATACACAAGTGGCCTGCCAAATTTGAGCCAAATGTGTTGGCCATGTCTGAGGCCTTCCCCTTGTAAGAGAAGCCGGCAGCTGTCTGGGATGGAGATGCTTAGTTCATGGTGTCATGATGTGCAGCAATGAGCACAATGACTTGTGATGATGATGATGATGATGATGATGTACCTGCACTGCTATAAACAATTCATGGGCTAGAATAATATATTTAAAATTATGTCTCTGGATGGAATAAATTATATGAAGAATCAATGAATGCACATATCACTGGATTAATGGAAATGAAACATATCACTGGATAAATCACAAATTTAAAACATAACTGTCTGAGAACATAAGTGAAACAGGACAACTTTATTCTGCACAACGTGTATACAATACATGGTGAATTCCCCAGTTATAAATGCAGTGAAAGACTGAGCAACTTGTAAGCCCATGAACTTACAAATGAATATGCTGAGAATCATAAAGAAATGTACTATTCAATTTACTATTCACAACCAGCAGGCATAACCTATACCACATATCCTACATGTCAATTCAAATCCGGATTACTGTGTTACACACAACAACAGAACAAAGTCCCACACTCAAAAGTACCATCTATATTAAACTGCTTATACCTAAAATTACATGAAGATTTAAGAAAAAACATGTTTCCTCATGAAAAAAGATGTGCATACAAAAAAATAACAAATTATGTGATAAGGATGGTATGAAATGGCCAGTGAGCCCTGTGAAACAAATCATATGACAAATGTTCGTGTAACAGAAACGTAACTGTACTGCTGCTATAAACAATTCATGAATTAGAATTACATAGTTAAAGCTATGTTACCAGCTCAAACAAATGACCTGAATCCAAAATATCAATTGAGAATAAATAAAAAATGATGAATTATTCAAATGTTATTTTTCTAGAAATGTAACCATACTACTACAAACAATTCATGAATCAGAATAATATAATCAAAGCTATGTTTCTAGATTGACTAAATTATCTCATTCTAAAATAACAATCAACAAGCAAAGAAAAAATACATATTTCTTGCACATATCACTGGATTAATGGAAAACAAGCAGAACATTGGATAAGTGAGAAATTTAAAATTTAACCATCTGAGCATACAAGTGAAACAGAAAAGCTTCATTGTGCACAACATATATATAATAGATGGTGGTTGCAACACAGCTAAATGGATAATAATACTAAGTGGCTCGTAAGCCTGAGAACTTCCAAATGAATATGCTGAGAATCATAAAGAAACCTGTGTACTATTCAAAATTGGCTGAATATCCTATACCACATATTCTTCACATCAATTCAAAATTAGTTTACACTGTTACACACAACAACAAAAAGAAACCCCAAAAATAACAGAACTGCCTATATTTAACTATATACCATTACAATTACATGAAGATTGAAGAAAGAAGATGTTTACTCATGAGGAAAGATGTCCCTACAAAACAATAACTGTACTGCACAATGAACTCCCTTACAGCACACAATTGAATACTCCACAATCTTGCTACAAAAAACTCATCATCAGTGCTCAATGTAAACTGTTAGCCTCCCCAAATGACATGAAATTCCAAAAAAGAAGATGCACCTACATGTAGGAAGACATCCTCATATACAAGGTCATCACAGTTTAATGCACACACTTCAAACAAATCAACTGGTTACTAATGAAGTGAAACAATACAACCTTATCACCCAATGTCAGTTAAATAGGTCTTACACAATACCCAATGTAAATTAAGTTACTTACATCTCTGTTGCATATTTTTCTATTTTTTAAGCTTTTCTTTCAGGTCCTGTTTCCTCCTGGATAACAAATCAATATCATCTGTATCTGCAATATCCTGTCATTCTATTAAACAGTGTTCTCCCAGGGCTGCCAGTTTGTGTCTTTCACATTACCCTCTCCAAGGCGAAATAAACAGAATTATGGAGAGCACATCATCCTCTCGGAATCCTTGGTTAACTTCAAATGCTTTTGATAAAGTGCACTCAGCCTTTACTTTACATACTGTTCTTCTCAAAGTCATTTGGAGCAGTCTTGTTAGTTTGTTGTGTACTCCTGTGTCTTGCATTGCCTTCCAGAATTGATCAGTTTTGATACTATCATACGCTTGTTTGGACAATGATCAGCTGGTGGATGTTGATGTTACAACATTTTTCAAGGGCCTGTCTGATGGTAAAAATCTGATCTGTAGTGGATCTGTTATTTCTGAATCCACACTGGCAGTCTCCTAGATTGCTACATATGTACTGAGGCACCCCACCATGAATTAGCCCAAAACTTCATATACTATGCAGAGCAGTGCAATTCCTCTTTAATTTTCACAGTCAGCTTTGTCATGTTTCTTATGTATATGGCAGAGTATAGCTGTATTCCACTGTTCACTCATACTTTCTTTCCACCATATTTCCAGTACAATCTCATGCAAAACACTTATTAGTTTTGCTCCAACATATTTTATCATTTCTGCTGTAATACTGTCTTCTCCCAGAGCTTCATTGTTTTTAAGAGTCTTGATACTAGCTTTAACTTCTTCCAATCTGGGTTCCTCGATAGTTTCCTATTACTCTTCTTCTCTGTTTACTTCCTGCTCCACCTCATCTACCATAGCAGCATCTACCTCACCTTTGTTTTCTGATTCTGTATTCAATAGTTCACTAGAGTACTCCACCCATCTGTCTAAAATCTGATCTTTTCTGACAATCAGATCTCCCTCCTCATCTTTACAGAGAACTGCTCTGGGTTGGAATCCTTTCTTTATATCGCTCACCCACATACAGAATTTCCTTGTTTCCTGAGCAGTCTTTCTCTCTTCTATTTCATCAGTCCTTCATTTCTTATCTGCTTCCTTTCTCTTCACCTGGTATTCTTCTACAGCAATTCTTGTTCTACTCTGTAGCATTCTTTCTCTTGCTCCATTCCTATCTTCTCTGTTCCTCCCACAATCTTCATCAAACCAGACCTGAGTTCTTAACTGCTTCTTTCTACCCAGTACAGTTTCAGTGTCTCTTGTATTGTACATTTGATTGTTTCCCATCTTTCATCAGTACCCTATCCTGCCCAATTTTTCACTTCATTAAGTCTATTTGTCAAAATAGTTGTATACTATTATACTTTATTTTCATCATTTCTTAACTTAGCATCATCAAACCTAGGCACCATATATTTGTTGGTCTGTCTGTAATTGGCTACCCTGTGTCTGTATTTGATTCTTACCAAATAGTGATCACTATCTCCATCTGCACTGCTACATTCCTAAGAATTACATGAAGAATCAAGAAAGAAAATTTCCTAATGGGAAGAAGGAAGATGTCACCTCACAAACACACTCACTAATACAACACCAACATAGATTCAACTAAACAAGAGTACACTGATAAATATATTAAATGTATGATATGGAACAGTCAGCAGGACCTACAAAGCCATTGTACAGCTATAAAGTAATTTATCTTGTTGGTGATACGTAATAGAAATGAGTTATTCCATATGAAAAAAACATGATTACAGCTTCAGAGTAATGGAATCTGGGAAGCAAACATGTGACAGATGTTACTATAACAGAGATGTAACCATAACACTACAAACAATTCATGAATTTCAGTAATATAGTTAAAAGTAAGTTTCTGGAATGTACAAATCATCTGCATCTAAAATATAAATCGAGAATCAATGAAAAGTGCTGCATATTTCTTGCATGTATCACTGGATTAGTATAAAACAAATGGAGCATTGGATGGATAAAAATTTGAAATGTAACAATACGAGTACGCAATGAAACAGGAAAAACTGATTGTACACAGCAATTATAGAATATACAGTGATTGAAACACAGCTAATTGCGGTGAAGTACAAGGTGATTGATAAACCTCATAATTTACAAATGGATATGCTGAGAATCATAAAGAAACCTATGTGCTATTCAAAATTGACTGAATAGCCTATATCACATATACTACATATCAATCCAAAACCAGTTTATACTGTCACACACAACAAGGCAAACTCAAACACACAATGGAACTACCTGTACGAAAATGCCTGCCACAAAAATTACATGAAGATACAAGGAACGGGATGTTATCCGCACAAAACAGGAACAATACCATATAACAAACATTCAAGTCACAAAACTGGACACACTACAATCTTGCTACAAAAAATCACAGAAACCCATCTTAACACTCTGCCCAATGTAAACTGATAGACTCTCCAAGCGACTTGAAGATTCAAGAAAGAAGATTTGCCCACATGAAGAAATATATCCCTAATATACAAGATTAACAGAATTCAATGCATACACTTCAGACAAATCAACTGAAAACTAATGAAGTGATGAAGTACGAACTTATCACATATCAGTTAAACATGTATGCAACATATATATCCACTGTGACCTAATAGTTCTCACACTACATCAAAACTGAAGAAAGAACATATAGAAGACGAAGAAAGAAGTCACTACACAAACACACTCTCTAATGCAATAAAAACATAGATTCAGCTACATACGAGCACTCTTTTAAATTAGTTGAAATGGAAGATATGGAATGTCACTGTGACACACAAAGTCATTGCACAGCTGTAAAGTAATTCGTCTATGGTGGAGACACTGACTAAGAATGAGTGTACGCCACAGAAAAAAACATTACTAGAGCTTCAGACTAATGTAAACTGGGAAATAAAGCATATGACATATATTATTATAATAGAAATGTAACTATACCACTATAAACAAATCATGAATTAGAATAACACATTTAAAATATGTTTCTGGATTGAATGAATTAACTGTGTCTAAAATTTTCAAACATAGGTATAATACAGCAGGTCGGTTGCAAATAACTGTTTGTCACAGTTGACCTAGGTTTCGACACCTACTAAAGGTGTCTTCATCAGAGTGAAATTTTGAGAAACCCTATAAAATAAAACATAGAAATTTAAGGATGGCAAAAAACTCATTAACAAAGGAGAACTATTGTCATATCATATAAAGGTTACTTATGTGAAATTATATTGCAAAAAAGCATTGGTCAGAATTTAGAGCAGCTTTGCTCAAGTCAAAACTAAAATATGTTCCAGCCTTGCCATGTATGCCTAGCTTGGAACAACATCTGACTGATCAGTGCAGTGGCTTACATTGCTGACATGAAAACAATACAAGTAGCACTGCCTCTCAGGCAGGGACAGTGATATGTGCCCTTTTGAAACATTATAAGAGAAATCAATTAAAAATGACATTAATTAACTTCTCAATAGTTAACAAGGTACTCAAAGTTAAAACTGACACCAAAGTGGCTACTTAGACTGTTTCTGACAGTAACAAGCACAAAAATGTTTCCTCAATTCCATTTCTAGGACCTGTGTCTTATAAAATTAATTGTCTTCTTATGAAAAGATACTGATGCAAAGTTACCTTTTCCACTAATAATAATTTGTGTAAAAATCATATTCATAATCTCAAGTCCACAGTTGCTCCTATAAACAGTTCACGAGTGTGTAAAACCACACGCGATACGTATCCCATTTATTATATAGAACAAACAGGAAGATGCTTCATTGTCAAGTATAAAGAACATTTATTGGGAAAAAGAGGCACTAATGTTCATAATTCCACTTTTGCTGATCATCTGTTAATTTCCAGCTACAAACCAACAAGTATTGAAGAAATTTCCATTTTACATAGAAAAAAGAAAGGTCAAAGATTGGACGTATTCAAAGAGGTGCACATTTTCAAGCAAATTTCTAAGAATGATGGCCTCATTTTCAATCAACAGTTACAATTATGCAACAAAAATTTTTTCAATGGTTGTGATCTACTGCTTGCAGAAGTTTGATTCCTCTACTTTTTCCTATATTTTCTGCCTCTAGTTTTTCATTTTCTTTGAATCTCACATATGCATAGTACTGTAGTTACCTTCATGTAGATATTTTTGGTTTGTACAGCTATACGTATAAATTTTCTGTATCATTCTGTCCTTTACCTAGTAGTAATTTCTGTAAAGACTAATACACTGAAGAGCCAAAAAAACTGATACAACTGCCTAATATCATGTAGGGCCTCTGTGAGCACTTACAAGTGCTGCAACACAATGTGACATGGACTCAAGTAAAGGCAGAAGCAGTCCTGTAGGGAACTGAGACCATGAATCCAGCAGGGCTTGCCATAAATCTGTGACAGTATAAGGAAGTGGAGATCTCTTCTCAATAGCACGTTGTAAGGCATCCCAGGTATGCTGAACAATGTTCATCTCTGGGGAGACTGGTGGCCAGTGGAAGTGTTTAAACTCAGAAGAATGTTCCTGGAGCCACTCTGTAGCAATTCTGAGAGTGTGGGGTGTTGCATTGTCCTGCTGGAATTGCCCAAGTCTGTCAGAATTCACAATGGACATGAATGGATCCAGGTGGTCAGACAGGATGCTTACGTGGATGTCACCTCTCAGAGTCATATCTAGACATACCAGGAGTCCCATATCACTCCAACTGCACATGCTCTACACAATTACAGAGCCTCCACAAGCTTGAGCAGTCCCCTGTTGATATACTTGCTCCATGGATTCATGAGGTTGTCTCCTATCCGTACAAATCCATCTGCTCGATAAAATTTGAAATGAGACTCATCTGACCAAGCAACAGGTTCCCAGTCACCAACAGTTCAATGTCAGTGTTGGAGGGTGCAGACAAGGCATGAAGCTTTGTGTCATGCAGTCATCAAGGGTACACAAGTGTGGGTCTTTGGTTCTGTAAGCCCTTATTGATGATGTTACATTGAATGGTTCACACACTGGCACTTGATGGCCTAGCATTGAAATCTGCAGCAATTTGTGGAAGGGTTGCACTTCCGTTGCATTGCATGATTCTCTTCAGTTGTCTTTGGTCCCGTTCTTGCAGGATCTTTTCCAGGCTGGAGCAATGTCAGAGATTTTATGTTTTACTAGATTCCTGATATTCACAGTACACTCGTGAAATGGTCATATGGAAAAATCCCCACTTCACCACTACCTCAGAGATGCTGTGTCCCATCACTTGTGTGCCAACTATAACACCACGTTCAAACTTACTAAAATCTTGAAAACCTGCCTTTGTAGCAGCAGTAACTGATCTAACAACTACACGAGACACTTGTTGTCTTATATAAGTGTTACCGACCACAGCACCCTATGTTGAGATATGTGAAATGTTTGTTTCATATTGTTAGCAACCAGTGTACATTTTTCTCTCATTTTGTAGGCAGTAGTCAAAGAGAAAAACATAATGTTTGAATCTTTAGGTAAACCCATTCCATATATTTAGAACATTGAGCTTTGTTACATCACATTAAAGGATTGTTAATTAGACATTAGGGAATGTTCTCTGTAGTCTGGAGGAAGCTTACTTCTGTTAGCCTCCTTGGATAGGTAGGAAGACACAATAAATTGGTGTGCTTGTAACAAAATGAGCAGTAGACAGTGTGTGTACTATCATGCCCAGAACCTTGGAGTCACAAGCTCCACTGTTACTTGTCTTGGCATCTGATAATGGAACTGCCAAATTGCTTTTGATTTTTTTAAAAAAATTTGCTTGTTATATTTTTTTGTGTTTATTCTTCACACAATCAACAATGCTAAAATGTCACTGAAATGTCATCAGCTGACTACAGTTGAATTGGCATAAGTTGATCCCAAACAGTTGCAGTGGGCTGGCCATGGTAATTTTGTGGGCGTACCTCAACAAATAACTTCATAAGATTTTGTAAAAGTCTCTATGGCAATGTGTTTTAGTGTTTTCAGCAGCAGCATTTGAAAGCTGGCAACTGTGGTACAAGCTGTCAGAGATTTTCTTATGCTGTCTAGACTATTTTTGGGCATCTGTCATATAATAAAAGAACAGTACTTGTAGTTAGTTTTCAAAATAATATTAATTTTTACATCTAGATGTAACATTATTACTTGCACCATTTTGTATATTTGTTTGGATTAGTGCAGCTGATTATATTAGATGAGCTGCAGTAGTTGAAAAAGAGATCATAGAACTGTTTACTAGCAAGTAATAACAGTGGTATTAAAGCATGTTCCCAGTTGACTCAAGAATTATTTTGTGAAAGGCACTGTTAATGATTGCACAGTTACTCCATCTGAATGTGGCAAATACTAGATCAAGACCACAAAGATAAGATAAGAGAGATTAGGGCTCGTACAGAGGCATATAGGCAGTCATTTTTCCCTCGTTCTGTTTGGGAGTGGAACAGGGAGAGAAGATGCTAGTTGTGGTATGAGGCACCCTCTGCCACACACCGTATGGTGGATTGTGGAGTATGTATGTAGATGTAGATTTAGATTCTGCTTGTTTACATATTCTGGTGGTTACCGGTGATTAAGAGTGTGGTACTAGTGTGCAAAACTCACACTCACCCTTGGCTGTTGGACTTACTTGGAGTTGGGGACTGATGACCATAGATGTTAAGTCCCGTAGTGCTCAAAGCCATTGGAGTTGCTTTGCTGATCTTCTTTTCACTAAAGCTAACTGCGATTTCCTGCACAACTTCTTCTCTGAAGATAAGATGCTACTTTGGAGGAATATTTTTATACTTTTAAAATAATTCCATACACTTGAGAATACTTTGAATTCAATCTCACTGTCTTTTCATTACACATAAATGTTTTCATACAACTAAAACATTTTTCATAAGCTCAACAGCTTCTGGTATGTCAGAAACTGTCTCATTCATTTTTCCATAAATACAGTCTACAAATCTCTCCAAGTTTAACAGGACAACTGTCCAGACCTTACAAAAGTAAGAGAATGAATGAATAAGTAATTGTCTCTCCTCTTCTTTCAACACCATTCAAATGTTCACACAATAATGTTTGACATCACACGGAGTACGATGCATTTATTCCTTGAGCTGGACATCTAACTTCTTAGGCTGGCTTGCTAACTACCTGCCCACACCAGTCATCCATCCACTACAGTGTAAGGGGTGAAGTAGGATGTTAATTTCTCTAAGAGGAATTCGAATTCCAGGGTACATAAAGATGTAAGCTGGAGCAATGGACTATGAAGCCTACTCAGGAAGGAGAAGGAGGGCACACCCAGCATTGATTAGATGGGAAAGGGCAGGTAAGCAGACCCAAGAAAGGCTGACCTATACTGTGCGGGCAGGGCACCAAGAAGGGGATTGACCTGTACCATAGTATATTAGGAATTTGTTTAAAGGGGCATACCTACCAAAACGGAAGGAGGAAGTGCTTTCATAGTATCAACCCGTATCTGAGGTATAGGTACTGTGCCTAAAAGAAAAGGGCAGTATTGTGACAAAAGTCACACATTTTGTGGAGATTATTCTGGTAAGTTTGAATTCTCATTTCTACTCGCATTGTTATGTTTGTGTGGAGTTACATGTGTTGAAAAGAACACCTTTATTTACCCAGAGTTCCTCCAGATTGTAAAAGGTATTGAATAAATCCATATGTATGTTCCCATTATCCTACAATTCCTCAGAATAGTCATTAGACTGACACCAATTCTGTCCACTTAAGTATACGATGTAGCCTAATGAACCACAATATGTTCCTCCTTCTCTCATGTACACATACTAGTGTAATACCATCACCATAACCATAAATACTCTTAGCTCTTACATATATAAATATATCCCTGTACATATGAATATAATAGAGGGAAACATTCCACGTGGGAAAAATATATCTAAAAAGAAAGATGATGAAACTTACCAAACAAAAGCGCTGGCAGGTCGATAGACACACAAACAAACACAAACATACACACAAAATTCTAGCTTTCGCAACCAATGGTTGCCTCGTCAGGAAAGAGGGAAGGAGAAGGAAAGACAAAAGGATATGGGTTTTAAGGGAGAGGGTAAGGAGTCATTCCAATCCCGGGAGCGGAAAGACTTACCTTAGGGGGAAAAAAGGACAGGTATACACTCGCACACACACACATATCCATCCACACATACACAGACACAAGCAGACATTTGTCTGTGTATGTGTGGATGGATATGTGTGTGTGTGCGAGTGTATACCTGTCCTTTTTTCCCCCTAAGGTAAGTCTTTCCGCTCCCGGGATTGGAATGACTCCTTACCCTCTCCCTTAAAACCCATATCCTTTTGTCTTTCCTTCTCCTTCCCTCTTTCCTGATGAGGCAACCATTGGTTGCGAAAGCTAGAATTTTGTGTGTATGTTTGTGTTTGTTTGTGTGTCTATCGACCTGCCAGCGCTTTTGTTTGGTAAGTTTCATCATCTTTCTTTTTAGATATATCCCTGTACATAACTGTATGTGATGTGGAACCGTCACCTCACATAACCAGGTGTGCATACCTATCACTATGTGCACACTTTTCTCCCTCCAACACATGACGGTTCCCACATTATCTTAAACTGTACTTTTCTTGTTTGAGTCTTTGTGTTTCATTGTGTGTATGTGTATGGGTAGTCGTGTAGCCTGATTCTTCAGCCAGATTATGGAAAATAAGTTTAAGGTTACAGAAAACCATGGAAATTGAGAAGGACTTCAGTGATAGAAGTGTATGCATATGGACAGAGGGAAAGATAGACTGGTACTCAAAAGAGAAGTAAGAAAGGAAAAGTTAGAAATGGTTGCTAAGATCAAAGAAGAGAAAGAAGATAGCCCCAAAGACAGGAAACCCTTCGCACCCCCTTCCCCAGGATCACCACTTCACCAGTACTTGAGTGAGAAGCCGGAGGAGGTATGATAAGTGTCTCCTGCAGAACGGACATTCTATTCTCACCTTCACCTTTGAAGTCCCTGAAGAGAAATCTTAGCAACTCCTATGGAATGGCAGTGGTGAAGAATCAGTCACACTTGTCTGTGAGGGTCGTTTGGAAGGTGTTGTATGTGTGTAGTGTTAGTCACATTTGTACCTTTCCAAAATTTATATAAACCCTCCCTATACATATCGCATTCCACAAAAGGTATAAATTACTCCATAATAAGTAGAAAACTATGTATCATACTATTGTAAGTAGAAATTATGTATCATATCACTGTAAGTAGGAATTATGTATCATATCATCATAAGCAGAAACTATGTATCATCTCATCACAAGTAGAAATTATATCTAAAAACAAAGCTGATGTAACTTACCAAATGAAAGTGTTGATGTGTTGATAGACACACAAACACACACACACACAAAATTCGAGCTTTTGCAACCTAAGGTTGCTTCATCAGGACAGAGGGAAGGAGAGGGAAAGATGCAAGAATGTGGATTTTAAGGGAGAGGGTAAGGAGTCATTCCAATCCCAGGAGCGGAAAGACTTACCTTAGGGGGAGAAAAGGACAGGTATACACTCACACACACACACACACATATCCATCCACACATATACAGACACAAGCAGACATATGTGCTTTCTCTAAGTCTACAGATGCTAGAAACGTAGGTTTGCCTTTCCTAAGATAAGTCGTAGGGTCAGTATCGCCTCACATGTTCCAACATATCTACGGAATCCAAACTGATCTGCCCAGAGGTTGGCTTCTCCCAGTATTTCCATTCATCTGTAAAAGAATTTGCGTTAGTATTTTGCAGCTGTGACTTATTAAACTGATAGTTTGGTAATTTTCACATATGTCAACACCTGCTTTCCTTGGGATTGGAATTATTATATTCTTCTTGAAGTCCAAGGGAATTTTGTCTGTCTCATACATCTTGCTCACCAGATGGTAGTTTTCTCAGGACTGGCTCTCCCAAGGCCGTCAGTAGCTCTAATGGAATGTTGTCTACTCCCGGGGCCTTGTTTCGACTCAGGTCTTTCAGTGCTCTGTCAAACTCTTCACACAGTATCGTATCTCCCATTTCATCTTCATCTACCTCCTCTTCCATTTCCATAATATTGTCCTCAAGAACATCGCCCCTGTATAGACCCTCTATATACTCCTTCCACTTTCTGCTTTCCCTTCTTTGCTTATAACTGGGTTTCCATCTGAGCTCTTGATATTCATACAAGTGGTTCTCTTTTCTCCAAAGATCTCTTTAATTTTCCTGTAGGCAGTATCTATCTTACACCTTGTGAGATAAGCCTCTACACCCTTACATTTGTCCTCTAGCCATTCCTGCTTAGCCCTTTTGCACTTCCTATCGATCTCTTTTTTCAGACGTTTGTATTCCTTTTTGCCTGCTTCACTTACTGCATTTTTGTATTTTCTCCTTTCATCAATTAAATTCAGTATCTCTTCTGTTACCCAATGATTTCTACTATCCCTCATCTTTTTACCTAATTGATCCTCTGCTGCCTTCACTATTTCATTCCTCAAAGCTACCAATTCTTCTTCTACTGCATTTCTTTCCCCCATTCCTGTCAATTGTTCCCTTATGCTCTCCCTGAAACTCTTTACAACCTCAGGTTCTTTCAGTTTATCCAGGTCCCATCTTCTTAAATTCCTACCTTTTTGCAGTTTCTTCAGTTTTAATCTACAGTTCATAACCAATAGATTGTGGTCAGAGTCCACATCTGCCACTGGAAATGTCTTACAATTTAAAATCTGGGTCCTAAATCTCTGTCTTACCATTGTATAATCTATCTGAAACCTTCTAGTATCTCCAGGGTTCTTCCATGTATACAACCTTCTTTCATGATTCTTGAACCATGTGTTTGCTATGATTGAGCTATGCTCTGTGCAAAATTCTACCAGGCAGCTTCCTCTTTCATTTCTTAGCCCCAATCCATATTCACCTACTATGTTTCCTTCTCTTCGTTTTCCTACTGTCGAATTCCAGTCACCCATGACTATTAAATTTTCGTCTCCATTCACTACCTGAATAATTTCTTTTATCTCATCATACATTTCATCAATTTTCTTCGATTCATTTGTACAGTTAAAGAATTACTCAATTCATTCTTTAAATGTACATGTAAATTTTCCACTTTAACATTTAACACCTCAAATTTATAATTTAAAGCTTCACCCTGTGCTTCTTGTTCTTCAAAAGATTCACTTTGTGCTTCTAGTTTTTCATTTAAAGAAACATTTTGGTCACTTAGTAGTGCTTCTAGTTTTTCACTTAAAGGAAGATTTTGGTCACTTAGTTCTTGTCTCTGTATATCTAACTTAGTATTTAACTGAGTATTCATTGAGTTTAGCTTCAGACTTAGTCCCTTAATTACATTTGCTACTTCAGTACAGTCTGGAGCGACCTTGGTCACTGTCATCACCATGGCTGGTTCTACAGTTTCTGTAGGTTGTTGTTCCTTCTCCATTGTCCAAACTTTCTTTGACCTTGTGATCATTAAAAAAAATCACCTCTGTGAATAATGACCACCCTAGTTTACATTCAAATTGTTATTATCTTGAGCTCACCCACATAGGTTTGTAGGCTGTGTCGGTGTGGTGTAATAATGGCACCAGTGAACTGCACAGGCGCTGGCAGTGTCAAATGTTGGTCATGGCATCAGCAGGTGTGAAGTCAGCAACTCAAACAGCAACCAGCAACAATGGCGGGCTACTGCGACTGCATTGGCGTCGGCTGCTTACTGGGTTGGCGTCAGCTCGTTACTGCGTGTGTTAGGATCGCTTCCTCCCCACAACCAAATCTTCTTAATCAAATCTTGCAGACCAATTTTTTCATCTCATTATTATATATTGCTATGGTAACTCTCAACTTTTTCTCATCTCAATCCTCTTCCAAAAATTTCTCATTTTCGTGTCCTGTCATGGTCGCCACATTCTGGCAGTTTGTGGTGATTAAGGGTGTCAGTGTGGTACTGGTGTGCAAGACTCACACTCCCCCTTGGCTATTGAACTTATTTGGAGTTGCTTCATCAATCTTCTTTTCATGATAGCTGGCTGCGATTTCCTGCACAACTTCTTCTCTGAAAACAGGATGCTACTTTGGAGGAACATTTTTATACTTTTAAAATAACTCCATACACTTGAGAATACTTTGAACTCAATCTCACTGTATTTTCATCACACATAACAGTTTTCATACAACTAAAACATTTTTGATAAGCTCGACACCTTCTGGTCCGTCAGAAACTATCACATTCATTTTTCCATAAATACAGTCCATAAATCTCTCCAAGTTTAACAAGACAACTGTCCAGATCTTACAAAAGTAAGAGGATGAATGAATAAGTAATTGTCTCTCCTCTTCTTTCAACACCATTCAAATGTTCACACAATAATATTTGACGTTGCATGGAGTATGGCGCATTTATTCCTTCAGCTGGATGTATAACTTCTTAGGTGGGCACGGCAACTACCTGCCCACACCAATCATCCATCTGCTACACATCCATCCTGCACACACATAATTGTGATGCAGTAGACACAGTTCTACTTTGCCATACTCATCTCTAAAATAATGCTTTTTCAAGATGGTGGAAATATGAGGGTCTCTAGAATTTACCCCAAAATTCTCAAGGCACTACATAATGTCTCTATTTGCATATGCATGCCAGAACCAGTTTCTTGGCACTTAAGTGTAGATCGCTCTTATACTTCATCTGCTTGACTACTGTGTAATTTCTTAAATGCATTAAACTCTTTTCTCTTTTAATTTGGTTTTATAATTAACTGCCATTTTTTTTCAATTATTTCTGTTATAATATTTCAGATGGGCACATGTCACTGTCCAAGTCCGATGGGTGGTGTTACTTGTATTGTTTTTGTGGCAGCAATGTAAGCCACTAGGGCATTCAGTCACATGCTGTTCCTAGCTGGGCATATGTGAAAAGGTTGGAACAAATTTTATTTAATTTTTGTCTTGAGCATAGCTATTCTAAATTCTGACCATTGCTTTCTGACAATGTAATTTTACATAAGTAAACTTTGTGCCTCATGACAACTCATCTTGTTTAATGTGTTTCTTGTCATACTTAATTTTCTATGTATTATTTTATAGAGTTTTTCAAAATTACATTCTGATGAAGACACCCTTAGTTGGTGACTGCAACTGATTACTGATTGGCTGTATAATTCCTATGCCTGGGGGGGGGGGGGGGGGGGGATTTACAAGATTAGCACAATTCAGTGCACACACATCAAATGGACACTGGTGAAGTGACACATGACACAACACAGGGGAGTTATCATACAATGTCAATTGAATATGTATTTAACATTACCCAATGTTAATTAACAGTCCTCAGAATTAGATGGAGAATCAAGGAAGAAAAGTTGTTACACATAGGAAGAATATATCAGCTCACAAACACGCTCTCTAATACAACAGAAACGTAGACTCAACTAGACACTAATACACTGACAAAACACAGCAGCACATTGCTATATAACACTTTTATAGACCAAGATAGGTTTAAAAACGTAAATTCTTGTCCTGTTGAGAATGGCCTTTCTGATCATGATGCTCAGCTAGTTACATTATATGACATAGCTCCATTCAAAACTACCCTCCAAAGTTGTGCATTCAATTAATGACTCAACAATTAGAAATTTCAGAAAAAATCTTCAGCAGCTAGACTGGGATGAGGTCTACAAGGAATTCAATGCTAATTTAAAATATAACTTATTTCATGATACACTTGTAAGAGAATTTGAAAACTGTTTCCCCAAGAAAGTAGTTAAATCTAATTATAAGGAACCATGCAAAAATCCTTGGCTTACTAAAGGAATAAAAATATCTTGTAACCACAAAAGGGAACTGTATCTAACAACAAGAAAGAGTAATGACCCAGAAACAGCCAAATATTATAAAAACTACTGTGCTACATTAAGAAAGGTCATTAAGAAGTCAAGTAGCTTGTGCATCATGTCTGAGGTTAATACCTCTGATAACAAAATCAAAACAATTTGGAATATTATTACAAGGGAGACAGGGCAACCAAGAGTACAGGATGATGGCATCACCATCAAAGCGAATGGAAACTTGATAAATAACAAACCGGAAGTCGGAAACATTAAGAATAACCATTTTTTAAATGTTGTAGAGAAAATAGGATCTAAATGTTCATTAGAAGAAGCAAGGCAGTTAATGCAAGAGGCTTTACCCACACCATTTGATACAATTGAAATTCCACCCACCTCTCCTTCTGAAATTAGGAAGATAATAAACTCTCTCATGAATAAAAGCTCACATGGAATTGATGGCATTTCCAGCAGGATGATAAAAGCTTGTTCCCAAGAAATAAGTGGGATTCTTAGCCACATATGTAATAGCTCTCCGAAGCAGGGTATTTTCCCAGATAGACTGAAGTATGCTATTGTTAAACCACTGCATAAAAAAGGGGATACATCTGATGTCAACAACTACTGCCCAATATCTCTTCTGACTGCCTTGTCCAAAATTCTTGAAAAAGTAATGTATTGTAGAGTAGCTTCAAACCTTTTTAAAAATAAAGTCTTAACAAAATGTCAGTTTGGTTTCCAGAAGGCTTTTTCAACGGAAAATGCTATATATACACTTTCACTAATGAAATATTAAATGCTCTGGGTAACTGGAAGTCACACGTTGGGATTTCCTGTGATCTATCAAAGGCTTTTGATTGTGTAAATCGTGGAATACTTCTAGATAAGCTCAAGTACTGTGGTATGTATGGGAAGTGCTCAAATGGTTTAAATCATACCTAACTGGAAAAGTGCAGAAAGTTGAAATAAGCAGTTCACATAATATGCAAAAAAAACTGGTGATTTCTCAAACTGGGGAACAATCAAGAATGGGGTGTTGCAAGGTTTGGTCTTGGATCCTCTGCTGTTCTTAATATATATTAATGACTTGCCATTCTACATTCACAAAGATGCAAAGCTGGTACTTTATGCCGATGATACAAGTATAGCTATCACACCCAACAGACAAGAATTAACTGGTGAAATTGTAAATGATGTTTTTCAGAAAATCATTAAGTGGTTCTCTGCAAATGGGCTTTCATTAAACTTTGACAAAACACAGTATATACAGTTCCACACAGTAAATGGAATGACACCATTAATAAATATGGACTTCAATCAGAAATCAGTAGCTAAGGTAAAATATTCCAAATTTCTAGGTGTATGCATTGGTGAGGGGTTGAACTGGAAAAAACACACTGAAGATCTGCTGAAACGTTCGAGTTCAGCTACTTATGCTATTAGGATCATTGCAAATTTTGGCAATATACATCTGAGTAAATTAGCTTACCACACCTATTTCCATTCTCTGCCTTCGTATGGCATCATATTCTGGGGTAACTCATCATTGAGTAAAAGAGTGTTCATTACACAAAAGCATGTGGTCAGAATAATTGCTGGAGCTCATCCAAGATCATCCTGAACACACTTATTTAAAGAGCTAGAGATCTTCAATGTAGCCTCACAATATATATATTCACTTATGAAATTTGTTATTAACAATCCGAATGAATTCAAAAGTAATAGCAGTGTACATGGCTACAACACTAGGAGAAAGGATGATCTTCAATGCTCAAGGTTAAATGTAACTTTGGCTCAGAATGGGGGAAATTATGCTGCCACAAAAGTCTTTGGTCACTTACCTAATAGCATCAAAAGCCTGACACATAGCCATATAGCATTTAAAAGGAAATTAAAAGAATTTCTTAATGGCAACTGCTTCTACTCATTAGATGAATTTTTGGATACAGTAAGTGGGTAATTTCCCCAACCTACACAAAAAAAATAAAATAAAATAAAATAAAATAAAAATAAAATAAAAATGAAAAATAAATAACAATAAAAAATAAAACTATTAAGTGTCATGTAATATTTTGTGTATTGTAATATCTAGTATAGACACCTTTTATTAACCTGACACATTCCACATCATTACAAAGCGTCTTATTCATGATTTATGGAACAAGTACTAATCTAATCTAATCTAATGGCCTGGAGGGTATGGAATGGTGAATGAGACCTACAAACCCTTTGTACAGTACATCTGTAAAGTAATTTACGTATGGTGGACACACCAACTTGGAATGTGCGTATTCCACATAAAAACATGGCTACACCCTCAGAGTAATGGAAACTGATTCAACTAGATGCCAATAATATAGCATCTATGCCCCTATTTTATAATTGATAAAAACATTTTTTATTATTTTCTTTAATATGTAATATCGTGAGAGACAAGTGTGTTGTCAGAGAAACAGTTTGGTTTTGCTAGTGCAGAGACAGTGTAACAGTCACTTCACAAGACACAGAAAATAGTTTGAAAACAATGATATCTTTTAATTATAAGAACAATTATTATTATCACTCATTACTAATGTTGGTCCTCTGCATTCCATATTTGCATCACTCTGGATGAGTTGCAATGCCGCCATTAGCGGTTATATATTTGTATGATTTTCTTGGCTAGAGTTATAGTTTTATTTCAGATTGAAAATGCTGAGAACAATTATTTAATGCTGATTAATGTTTTCTCAAATTGAATTCAGTAAGTTATTTTCATGTAATTGAGACAGATTGATTCTGTGATACACCAGTGTTCATTTATCTGCCTCCATATCATGAAAGCTTTACAGAATTGCCAAATAATTCAAAATATATATTTGCCATTGTAAAAAGAATCCACATAAAGGTAACTTGACTATATATCAAAATCTATGCTATGAGAAACTGTTTTAATTTCTACCATTCTTTGCTGTTGTCAGAGCATAAAACTTTCTCAGCTAAAGCTCAGAATTCTTTTCAGTAAAATTCACTGATTCCAGTGTTGTGTGTGTCTCCGTGTTATAAAAAGTGCAGTGATATTCCAGAGTGAACTAAGTTTGTATGAAAGTAGCCGGTGAACCTAATTGAATAATTTCAAACAGATACACTTCTTTACAGATAACATATGAAAATGGTTGTGTGTTTCAATTTAGTTCACATTGATGCTCATGTCGTATTCTAGCTGGTTAATGTAGTAAGTGAATGACAATTTAGAACTGTAGACATATTTAAACATATATGTTGGACACTGCTAAATTTATGCATTCGCAAGATGGTTTAAAAGACAACACAATACACTAACAAAATACATGGAATGGAGGATATTGAAGTATAAATGAGACCTACAAACCCATTGTATAGTACAGCTATAATGCAATTTATGTATGGTGGAGACACCAACTTGGAATGTGTGTATCCCACATAAAAAAACATGACTATAGCTTCAGAGTAATGGAAACTGGGTAACAAAGCTTGTGACAAATGGCGTCATAAAGATATAGCCATCCCCAAGACTCTAATGAAGAGACTGATACCACTCAGGGTGGTTTATTTTTTTTTCTTTTTATTTTATTTATAATTTTTTTCCTTCGTATATATATATATATTTCCTTCAAACAAAGATGATGTGACTTACCAAACGAAAGTGCTGGCACGTAGATAGACACACAAACAAACACAAATATAAACACAAAATTCTAGCTTTTGCAACCAACGGTTGCTTCGTCAGGAAAGAGGGAAGGAGAGGGAAAGACGAAAGGATGTGGGTTTTAAAGGAGAGGGTAAGGAGTCATTCCAATCCCGGGAGTGGAAACACTTACCTTAGGGGGAAAAAAGGACGGGTATACACTCGCACACACACACATATCCATCCACACATATACAGACACAAGCAGACATATTAAAAGGCAAAGAGTTTGGGCAGAGATGTCAGTCGAGGCGGAAGTGCAGAGGCAAAGAGGTTGTTGAATGACAGGTGAGGTATGAGTGGCGGCAACTTGAAATTAGCGGAGATTGAGGCCTGCTGGATAACGGGAAGAGAGGATATATTGAAGAGCAAGTTCCCATCTCCGGAGTTCAGAAGGGTTGGTGTTAGTGGGAAGTATCCAGACAACCTGGAAGATGTGCTGGCCGTGCACCAAGGCATGTTTAGCCACAGGGTGATCCTCATTACCAACAAACACTGTCTGCCTGTGTCCATTCCTGCGAATGGACAGTTTGTTGCTGGTCATTCCCACATAGAATGCATCACAGTGTAGGCAGGTCAGTTGGTAAATCACGTGGGTGCTTTCACATGTGGCTCTGCCTTTGATCGTGAACACCTTCCTGGTTACAGGACTGGAGTAGGTGGTGGTGGGAGGGGGCATGGGACAGGTTTTACACCGGGGGCGGTTATAAGGGTCGGAGCCAGAGGGTAGGGAAAAAGATTTGGGGATTTCATAGGGATGAACTAAGAGGTTATGAAGGTTAGGTGGATGGCGGAAAGACACTCTTGGTGGAGTGGGGAGGATTTAATGAAGGATGGATCTCATTTCAGGGCAGGATTTGAGGAAGTCGTATCCCTCCTGGAGAGCCACATTCAGAGTCTGATCCAGTCCCGGAAAGTATCCTGTCACAAGTGAGGCACTTTTGTGGTTCTTCTGTGGGAGTTTCTGGGTTTGAGAGGATGAGGAAGTGGCTCTGGTTATTTGCTTCTTTACCAGGTCAGGAGGGTAGTTGCGGGATGCGAAAGCTGTTGTCAGGTTGTTGGTGTAATGGTTCAGGGATTCTGGACTGGAGCAGATTCGTTTGCCACAAAGACCTAGGTTGTAGGGAAGGGACCGTTTGATGTGGAACGGGTGGCAGCTGTCATAATGGAGGTACTGTTGCTTGTTGGTGGGTTTGATGTGGACGGACGTGTGAAGCTGGCCATTGGACAGGTGGAGGTCAACGTCAAGGAAAGTGGCATGTGATTTGGAGTAGGACCAGGTGAATCTGATGGAACCAAAGGAGTTGAGGTTGGAGAGGAAATTCTGGAATTCTTCTTCACTGTGAGTCCAGATCATGAAGATGTCATCAATAAATCTGTACCAAACTTTGGGTTGACAGGCCTGGGTAACCAAGAAGGCTTCCTCTAAGTGACCCATGAATAGGTTGGCGTACGAGGGGGGCATCCTGGTACCCATGGCTGTTCCCTTTAATTGTTGGTATGTCTGGCCTTCAAAAGTGAAGAAGTTGTGGTTCAGGATGAAGCTGGCTAAGGTAATGAGGAAAGAGGTTTTAGGTAGGGTGGCAGGTGATCGGTGTGAAAGGAAGTGCTCCATCGCAGCGAGGCCCTGGACATGCGGGATATTTGAGTATCCTTATACACCAGCAACAAACTGTCCATTCACATGAATGGACACAGGCAGACAGTGTTTGTTGGTAATGAGGATCACCCTGTGGCTAAACATGCCTTGGTGCACGGCCACCACATCTTGGCACAGTGTTACACCGTCCGGGTTATCTGGATACTTCCTACTAACACCAACCCTTCTGAACTCCGGAGATGGGAACTTGCTCTTCAATATATCCTCTCTTCCAGTTACCCACCTGGCCTCAACCTCCGCTAATTTCAAGTTGCCGCCACTCATATCTCACCTGTCATTCAACAAGATCTTTGCCTCTGCACTTCCGCCTCGACTGACATCTCTGCCCAAACTCTTTGCCTTTTAATATGCCTGCTTGTGTCTGTATATGTGTCGATGGATATGTGTGTGTGTGCGAGTGTATACTCGTCCTTTTTTCCCCCTAAGGTAAGTCTTTCCGCTCCCGGGATTGGAATGACTCCTTACCCTCTCCTTTAAAACCCACATCCTTTCGTCTTTCCCTCTCCTTCCCTCTTTCCTGATGAAGCAACTGTTGGTTGCAAAAGCTAGAATTTTGTGTGTATATTTGTGTTTGTTTGTGTGTCTATCGATGTGCCAGCGCTTTCGTTTGGTAAGTCACATCATCTTTGTTTTTAGATATATTTTTCCCACGTGGAATGTTTCCCTCTATTATATTTATATTTTTCTTCATATATATATATATATATATATATATATATATATATATATATATATATATATATATATATATATATATATATATATTTTGGAAGTTAGTGTTAAAATTCTGTATAAAGCAATGTAGTGATGCTGTGACAAGTCAGTTTTGAAGTTACTTTGGGAAGTAAAGAGATCTGTGTAGTCTGTCTGTGTTTTGTTTACATGGTGAGTGTGCAGTTCGGATGTCAATTAATGTGAATAAATTTTGTGAAGCATTAAAATTTCGCATTCATTCATCAACAGACCAGGCAGAAGAAACATAAGTTAAGTAACATTCACATGAATCATTACATTTAGTGGAGTTGAGCTCGGATCGATGTTTGAAATGTGGAAATATGTTTAACAAGTGACTGTTTCAGGTGAACATAAGATGAATGCCAAGCATAAATTGTCTAGAAAAATTTTGTGTTATGGATGCACAGAATGAATGGATGTTGCCACATGGAAAGAGTTGGTGTGGATAAAAAGGACCAACTTTTCGGACAGCACTGTCAACCATGAGATGAGTAACAGTTTATCTTTTAAATTAAATAGTTTTGTGACAGAGACAAACATTTGTGTAGAAAGTTTTTATATTTTGTAATTTATCATGGCCGATAATGATGAGGTAAAAATGAGTGAGGAAAAACTTGTAATCAGCGAACCAATGGAAAACATTTTGGACCTAGGATCAAGTAGCAGAGAACTATCACCCAGTGGTAATCAAAGTGTAGATCGAAGCCTTGTTGGAGAGGGTTCCAGTGAAAATGTTACCACAAGTACTCCAATTGCACAGGGAAGAGTAATCAAAGATGACTTGTTAATGATATTAATGCAGCATATGAAAGAAGCAAAGGAACAGATGGGACAGATTAGGCAGGATACTAGTAAGATAAGGGGAATCCATGATGGTTTGGAAGAACTAAAAATTACTGTTGAGACAGGGCAGGGTCAACTTAATACTGGTGTAGGAGCAGTAGAAGGAAGGTTATTGATATTAGAAACTAATTTCACCCAAGAGTTGTCAAAAAATGAGGAGAGATTCAAAAAGCTAGATAAGCATGTTGAAGTAGAAAATTCTAAACTTAAAGTAAAGGGTGTTCAGACTAGGACAATCTTAGAAGAACAAGTAGAAACTTACAAAAGTAACTTGAAGCTGAAAGTTACAGACATTACCAATCAAATAAGTAATTTAGAACTGAAGCGTGATGAAAAAATTGATTTGTGTAAAAATGATGTTGTAGATTTAAATAAGAAAGTTGTAGAATTACAAGAGGGTGTAGCTCAAAGAAATTTTGGTAGCAATATTAATTGTGTATGTGGTGGCATACCTTTAAAATGCTTTCCAGGAGATGGGAAATTGCATCATGTTTATTTTTTACAGCATTGCCAGGATAATTTTAATAATGATGTGACAGACAATGTTAAGATTAAATTTGTTAAGCGATTTTTGGATGGAGAAGCAATCTCATGGGCCAGTCAGAATGTAAATTCTACCATGTCATATGATGAATTTGAAAGAAAGTTCTTAAATAAGTTTTGGTCAGAATATCAGTAAGCTAGGATTAAAAGTGAGCTTTTGAATGGTCAAATGTATGGAGAAGGTGATGGTGGCTTGAAGTGTTTTGTGAAAGCCAATTGAAGAAATTAGTATACTTAGATAAACCTTTTGATGAGATAATACAAATAGATGCCTTAAAAAGGAGATTACTGAAAAGAGTACAGTGAAAGTTGATTTAAGGACCGGATGACAGTGTAGACCAGTTCTTGAGATATATAGATACGCTGGATTGAGCCTTTGAGAGACATGAGAAGTTAAATAATGGCAGATTTGGCAATCAACCATTTGGGGCAATTGAATAAGAGAAGTAATAGAGGCAGGAATGATAATTAAATTCAGAATAATAATAGTGGTTACAGTAGAAGTGATAACAGATGGATCGACCACAGTAACGGGAATGGAAACAGAGGACATGACAACAAGGAGAGGCCTTGAGAGAATAGTAACAGACAATTAGATAATCACCAATCAAGACAAGGCAATTTAAACTGACAGATGCCTCATTGGGAGCCTGTCAGTTTGGGGCGATAAATAAGTAGCAAAATCAGGCTTAACACCAATGGCCTACAGACATTGAAAATAATTACACATGACAGAGTAACTGAAGATATTGGAGTCGATATGACAGAAATAATGTAAGAAGAGTGCATCAGATTAGCAAATTACAGTTTAACAGTAAATTCTGGAAAATTATGAATGAAAGTGTGGAAGATAGAAGTATTAGCATCTGTATGAATGTTGAAGAAGTCCCATTAGAGAAGGTATCTATTCCAAATCTATATAATCTGTGTGGTAAAGAAGTTTGTGAAGAAAATATTGGTTCTGATGGTAATCTTGATGAGTTTGGATTAAGTAAATTAATGGAGGAAGAATCTATCCCTGTTAAGCAATTAAGTGATGATACCTGTACTAGTATACTTGTCAACAATTCTGATGATCATTGAAAGATGTTGTAGAAGTGTCTAGTATTGGAGATGATGGCATATGTGGTAATGTTGACAGTGAAAGTGTCGGTAGTAATGATGAATGGGAGGAAGAATTAGACAGCATGGTGTATGAGGAGCTTAAAGAAGATTTAGTTAATGGTGAAGCAGACGATGTCAGTAGTATTTGTGAAGAATATGAGAACCAGAATGGAACAACGGAAACTGGCAAGGTATCATCAGATAAGGAACATGTGGACAGACATTATATTTTCATGTGATGCTAGAAACTTATGGGACACATACAGGGGTTATAGTGACAGTGACAGAGTAAAAAGGGCCATCAAGATTACTTGTGAAGGATAGCATTCCAACTGAGAAGGTAGAACGTAGAACCAATCAGCTGGCTTACAGTGAGATCTGTTCTGGGAAAAGTAGACAGTATATTAAAAAGGGATGTGGCATCAGGCAATCATCTGATGTAGCTCTAAGTAAAATTTAGACAAGTAAGGAAATTGTGCAGGCAAAAATGGAATAAATGACTTGGACTTAAGAGAGATTGAAGATGATTTGTTGCATGAAGATGAGGAAAGTAGGAAGGAAAAAGTTTTGATTTGCCTGTATATACATATAAAAGTTGCAGATTATGAGAGTGTTAGCCTCTTAGACATGGGTAGTCCTGTTTGTGCCATTTCTGAAAAATTTAGAGACCAGATAAGACACAGTGCTGACTTTGAAGAATATCCTGTTATTGGAATCAAAATTAAGGGAGCAACTGGTAGGCACAGCAAAGTTGTAAACCGGCAAGCCTAAATATCTTTCACCATTAATGATGTACAGTATAACCAAGGATGTTTTATAGTACCTGACCCCAGTGAAAACATTTTGTTTGGAATGAATTAGATACCAGGAGTAAATGCAAATTGTGACTGGAATAACAAAAAGTTAAGGCTTACCAACCAAAAGACAGATGTAACACATGTGTCTGAACTAAACATCCACATATGCCTAGAGAACAATTTCAAATTAGAAGAGTGATGTGTGCAAATGAAAAGATTGACATTAATGAGGAAGCAAATGAAGAAGAATGCAGTGAAGACAAGTATGCTGAATTAGTGGCCACCAAAGTAAAAGAAGCTGTAAGTCTAGATAAAGAACAGACAGATCAGTTAGATAATTTGTTGTAGGAATACAAAGATGTGTTTAGTGAGAAACGTGAAAAGTAAAAAACTGTGAATGTAGACTTAATCTAAAACCTCACTAACCATTTTTCATCAAACCATATTGAGTAACCATCTCAAAAAGAAAAGCTGTGGAGAAAGAACCACAAAAGATGAAAGAGTGGGAAGTAATTGAAAGGCACAATAACCGATTGGTGGTAGTTTCCAAATGTGATTGTGGAGTAGGAGTTGTGCTCAATTCAAGACATTTAAACAAATACCTTGAGAGGGAAACTGATCACCCTGAGAACATAGGGGAGTGTTTAGATAACATAGGGGAGTGTTTACATAAGTTTGAACGTATGAAGTACATGTCTAGTTTAGACTTGACAACAGGTTTCTATCAAGTACCATTGGAGATTCAGTCTAGAAAATTTACTGCACTTTTGTATGGAAGAAGATGTTATTGCTATTGTGTTGTACCATTTGGCCTTCATGTGTCAATTGTAGAATCTATCTGAGCATTGGATTTTGTTCTAGGAACAGATCTATTAAGCAAACTAATCCTTTATGTTGATGACATACTTCTAACAGGATAGAGTTGGGGAGAAGATATACGTTTGTTGGGTGAGATGTGTTACAGATTGAGACAAGGAGGCATGTCATTAAAACTAGAGAAGTGCAAATTCAGAGTTAAACAGCTCAAATTTTTAGGCCATACCATCTCAGAAGAAGGAATCTTACCTGATGAAAAAAAACTTGAAGCCATTGCAAAACTTCGTGCACCCAAGACTAAGAAACAACTCAAATCATTATATGGAATATGTGTCTACTACCCGAAGTTTGCCAGCAATCAAGCTTTAAATGCACCATGTTTGAACATCTTGTTGAAGAAGAACACCATTTGGGTACGGGGCAAGGAGTGTCAGGAAGCATTCGACAACATCAAGAAACAGATATGCAATAGTAAAATGTTATACAGACCTGGTCTTACAGAACCATTTTGCATTATGACCAACAGCAGTTACTGAGGACTGAGAGCTCATTTGTTCCAAGAAAAGATTGCAGATGGTGTGATGGAGTGTAGATCAATAGCTTTTGCCAGGGGAACTTTACAAAAACATGAGAATTCATAGACTGTCACTGAGATAGAATTGTTAACAGTTTATTGGGCTTTCACCTAGTTCAAGAATTACTTATTAGGACATCAAGTAGTAGTATACACAGACCATAAGGCTTTTATCTATATACAAGAGTTTACTTTGCATCACAGCAGGATAAACAGGTGGGTGATATTCCTCCAGCAGAGCAACTATACAGTGAAGTACATAAAAGGTGAAGAAAATCTAATTGCTGATGCTCTTTCAAGATTGCCAATGGGAGGAGAAGGTAAAAATAACAGTGATTAGTGTAAAAGGGAAAAGAACTGTGATTCCAACTGGAAGTTAGCTAAACGTTATCTGGGTAAAAGAGCATATGAGAAAGTAGAGCAGTATCATAAAGTGCACAATGGTATACTTATTAGAAGATACAGTGCAGACAGTGATGGTTGGAGATTGTATTGGCCAGAGCAGTATATTGAAGTATTGATAAAGTATGTACATGAGAGTTTTGGACATTGTGGAGCACTGAAATGTATCCAAAAGATCCAAGAAAATGTGTATTTTTACAACATTGCCAGGAGAATGAGGAAGCAATTATCTACATGTGACAGGTGCCAGAGGGTAAAAGTTAGTAATCAAAGCTGCAAAGGATATATGCGAAACATCTTGCCAAAAGAACAACTGCAACTTGTAGCAGTTGATCTTTATGGATCATTGCCTAAGGCTAAAGGAGGATTTTGTTACATATTTGTCATGGTGGATCTTTTTTCAAAATTCATTAAACTACTTCCGATGAAGAAAGCAACAAGTAAGAACATCATTTTGAAAATTAGAAGAGACTATTTCACAAAGGTAAGAAAACTGAAGAGCATACTTTTGACAATGGAACACAATTTACTTCTAAACATTGGAAAACATTTGTTAAGGATGAGAACATGAACAATTTTCTCATATCTGATTATCACCCATCAAGCCAACTGGCTGCACATTACATGACAGAAATAGGGAGATTATTTGGAACTTATTGTAACAAAAATCATGTAAGTTGGATAGAGGATGTAGACAGCATTGAAGATATACTGAACAGCTTACAACACTCATCTACTGGGTTCTACCTATATGAAATAATGTACCTACCACAAGAAACCACCAAATCTTATCAATGAATTAATTGAATTCCCAGCATATAAGGCTATGAGTCCACAGGAAAGAGAAGAAATAGTCAAGAAAGTAATGGAACAACAATGGAAACTGAGGAAAAACCAACATGATAAGAAGTTGAAACCTACAAACTTTAAAGTCGATAATCTGGTCCTGGTGAAAACACATGAAAAATCCAAGGCTATAAGTAATAAATTAAAGAAATTCTTTGACTATATTGGTCCATTCAAAATTCAGTCTATGCCACACCCAAATGCATCCAGGTTAGTGTATCCCAAGTCTGGAAGGTTATTTGGTCTATGTGACATGACTGAAATGTAACTTTATAAGCAAGTTTCAAATACCAAGAAAAAAATGAGATGATGAAAAAGCCCTCAGGAGGACACAGCTTTGTGTCGTGTCTGACGAGCACTAGGTCTCCAAGCTATGTAGCATTTTATTTTCTTCTTTACATTTTTTTGGATGCTACATCTTTTATTCATCTATAAACCTGTAATGAAGTTATCTCTTACTGAAAATACTATCCATTCTCTGTAGTATAAGTTTTCTGTATGTAATATGACTATTGAGTGACATTATTTGAGAAATAATTTGAAAATGTAAACTGTGTACTAAATTTGCATTTCCTACACTATGCACAAGATATGGTTGAGTAGAACATACCAGGTACATTAATGTTCACACACATTGCTCTGTTTGCATGCCTAAAAGTGAGTCTAAAGATCCCACTGTTAATCTGAATTCTGACTTTAACATATCTAAAAATGAATTCACATCACTTTTGAGTTGTTCCTGTGATAAGTCCATCATCAACGTAAATAGCAATAAGCAATTTTTCTGTTTTGCTTTGTCAAATGTAAATGCAAGGATATGGTGACAAATTAATAAAGCCATTTTTCTCATGAATGAATGAATTAAACTTATTATTCCAGCAATAAGGCGATTTCGTAAGTCCATACAATGATTTCTTGAGGTGACAAACATGACCTGACATGTCATCAAAACCTTCTGGATGTATCCAAGTCATGCAGTTATAACATCAAACTGATCAAGTTTCAAATTTTCTTCTTCTACAATCGCTGTTATTGGATTAATAGTGTTGTAACAAGCAACTGCACTACAAGTTTCATCATAATTAAGTCCAACACATTGAACCATACTGCACACAACCAATTGAGCATGGTATCGACCAATCGATCCATCAGCTTTATATTCAATACGAAGTACGCATTGATTATTGATAACACATTTTCCTTTAGGTAGTTTTACCAAGTCCCAGGTATCATTTTCTTCAAATGCCTTCAATTTTTCTTTCATCATATTAAACCATTTATTGGAATTACTACTTTCCATAGCTTCATTGAAATTTGTTGGTGCAAGCCCTTCATGGATTGCTTTTGTTAGAAAAACTAATGAATTTGCTGCTTGAGAGTGTAAGGCTGGTATCCCAATTCATTGTCACTAAATTTTACTGGGCGACATATTTCAGAAACTGGACTCAATTTGGTAACTCATTCAAATATTTTTGGTCACTAGTTTCAATTTGATCAACAGTAGATTCACTTCTCTCTTCCGTTTCTTCAGGCTTGGAATTAAATTCCAACTCATTTAATTTCCAGTTGTCCATAGCTTTTCTGGTTGAAAAATCTACATTGTGTAATTTCATCACACGATGTTTTGATGGGATCCACACTTTATACCACCTTTGTCCTTCACGCTGGCAATGAAATGGCTAGTTATAGCCTTGTTGTAGAACTTAGAATGAAATTTCTTTGGCAAACAAACATAGTACTTTAACCCAAAAATGCATAGATAGCTAAAACTGGTAAATAATTTGCCAGTCCACAATTCAAAAGATGTTTTACCTCCAGCACTTGACTTCCCAGTATGACTAAGTAGAGAAATGGCTCTGTCACATACATTAGCACAAACTGATTTAGGTAACTTGCTAGATGTTAACACTGAGTGAGCTAATTCAACTATAGAATATGTCAATTTTCCTTGTTCAGCAACACCATTTTGCTCAGTGGTGCCTGCACACATAAACCAAAACTCAATACCACGGTCTTGAAGCACTGCAGCTATAATGTTACAATTAAACTCTCCTCCACCATCAGACTGAAATACTTTTACCTTATGACTAACAGCATCCCACTCCTTCAAAAATGTTTTCAAATTGTCAGCCACTTCAGATTTATTCTGCATGAAATATATCCAAACAAGAGTAATTGTCTTTGAAAATCACATAGTAACAAAAACCATTTATAGAGTCAATAGACATTGGTCCATCAATGTCCGCATTGGCCAACTCACCGACAGGTTGTGGACAGTCTTGCAATGGCAAATGGTTGGCGGTGGAATTTGTCAAGAACACATCCATCACTAAACGATGTGGTACTTAACTGATACACTGAAACAAGAGAGCACATCTCATACACGATGTTCATCTTGATGACCGAGTCTGTCATTCCAACATTGGAGATGTTCTTTTGAAATTGCTAAGTTAATCATTACTTCTGAATCCAGAGGACAAACTAACTTGTTCATAATGTATACTGAACCAACTAGTCTTCCTGCTGTGATTATTTCGCTATGTCCAAATGATAACACCTTTATTACCATAAGTCACATTACTTCCATGTCATGCAGCTTGACAGACAGAGAAAAGCTTGTGTCTGACATCAGATATGTATCAGACATTTTCAAGCAAAGTAGGTGTCCATCTTTTGTTTATGAATATTTAAATATAAATACTGCCTGTCTCATGTGCAAAAATAATTTATTTGTCAGCTGTCCATACACATTGTGGAATCGGAAACTTTTTGAATGTAGCAAAATGCTGTTTATTTGTTGAAATATGTTGTGTCAGGCCAGATTCCAAAATCCAAGAATTTTCACTAGCAAAATTAACATGAAACAACAAGCTAGAGGCTAGAAATATATTTGGTTTGTTGCTCACTTTTAAACTGGTACCCAAATTGTGACTGTTGTTAGCTGTCGCTTTTGCTTCTTCTGTGACAATACACTTTCAGCAGTCTGCAACAATATGTCCAGGTTTCTTGCAATGTATGTCTTTCTTTCTTCTTTGACTTACTCCCCCCTGTTCCAAATTTCTTCTGTTTTTGATGTTGCTCGCCCTATTTTCATTTTGTTTAGAAAGAACCAGATGCATATGTAGCTGGCAAATTATCAATCAAATGCAAATTCTCAATAAGACGCTTTGTCATCCACTCAAATTCAGGAACACAATACCAGGTCAACCTGTAAAACTGTTATTTGAGTAATATAACTTTGAAAATACATTGATGAAGAACCTAAGGAGTAAAGCTACATTTGTATTTTTTTGTTCTGTTCACTGCACAAGTCATGGAAAATGCTCACCAATAGCAATGTGTCTTTTGTTATAGACATGATGTCATATTTTGATGTTTCAAAGAAACTGTCAAACAAAGTATATAGCCCCTGAAATGAAGATTGTTCATATACTGATGTAAGGGCATTCCATATTTCTTTTGCATCAGTCTTCTTTCTCACATGAATAGCAGGTTCCTCATCAAGCGAGATTACAATTATACGAGCTGCCCGAGCATTGTCCCATTGCCAGCACTGACATGCGTTGGATGGTTCATCTCCTTCCGCAAATGGCAAACACTGATGTTTACCATCTATAATGGAACAAAGAGAATGTTCCATTAAACAAAGCTGCATAAGCTACTTCCAAGTTTACCACTGATCTTCACTTGACAACTCGCAAATGTATGTATGACTATTGTCATTCTCAACTGAAGTGCTGTGTTTATCATTCCACAAATTTTGCAGTATCATGAATATCGCAGTAAATGGAAAAATAGTCTGGTGAACAAATACTATAATTCTCACAACCTGAAATGTTCAAACCTGGGCTCATAACCTGTTGTAGTGATCTTAGGATATAATTTTACAGCAAGAGCAGAACACTTTAAGGAACAGTGACCTTCTTCCTTTAATATATATGAAGATAGCATATAGCAACAAAAAACGATAGCATATAGCAACAAAAAACTTCATAGAGTAAAAGCATGAAAAAAAAAACTCTTAGGAGCAAAGAAATCCAGAACACAAAACCAAGCACCACTATAGGAGAACGCTGGAAACACACAAGTGTTTAGTCTGAAGCAATTCTATAAGAGCTGACTATTTAGCTCTGGCATATGAATTGATGACAGAATGCTTTTTATATGTATTAGAATGTAAGACATAATTTTATGTGTAATCATTATTACTACTATAATATGCATTATTGTTTAAACACTTGAACCTCACATATCTGTTTATCTATGATTTCGTTTGTAAGCCTCATGACCTTTTAGATATGGTTATTAATGTAATAACCGGACATGTTCTATGTCCTAGCAATACACTTGCATCAAGGATCTATGGAACATGAAATAAAATAAGTAATAAAATTACGTTAACAAGATGTACCCACATAAAGAAAGACCTCCTTTGTATACAAGATCAACACAGTTTAATGCATACATGTCAAACAAATCAACTGGACACTGACGGAACAACTAAATACCACCTGATCACACAATGTGAAATAAATATGTCTTACACTTTACTCTATGTAATGAAACAGTCAACAGAAGTCCATAGAGTGCCAAGAAAGAACATTTCTTTTTGGGGAGGAAAGAAGATGTTACATCACAAACACACACTCTAATACAAAACAAATGTGGACTGAAATAGACACAAGCTCGCAGACAAAATTCATGAATGGGTGGATACGGAGTGGTCTATGAGACCTATAAAACCATTATATAGTTATTAAGTACCTACTTTATCTATGGTGGAGACAACAACTATGAATACGTGTATTCCACATGAGCAAACATAACTGCAGCTTCAATAATGGAAACTGGGAAACAAAGCACATGACAAATGTTATTAGAACAGATATGTAACTATATCACTATAAGCAATTCATTAATCAAAATAAATTTATTATATTGTGGAGATGCTGAGTTACAGATAGGCACAATAAAAAGACTGTTGGCTTTTGGACAACAAGGCCTTTGTCAAAAATAGATGACAGACACACACACACACACACACACACACACACACAAAAACAAAGATGCTGTAACTTACCAAATGAAAGTGTTGGTATGTTGATAGGAGACAATAAAAACACACACACACAAATTTCAAGCTTTCGCAACCCAAGGTTGCTTCATCAAGAAAGAGGGAAGGAGAGGGAAAGATGATAGGATGTGGGTTTTAAGGGAGAGGGTAAGGAGTCATTCCAATCCCGGGAGTGGAAAGACTTACCTTAGGGGGAAAAAAGGACAGGTATAGACTCGCACACACACACACACACACACAAACACATATCCATCCGCACATATACAGACACAAGCAGACATATGTAAAGGCAAAGAGTTTGGGCAGAGATGTCAGTCGAGGTGGAAGTACAGAGGCAAAGATGTTGTTGAGTGAGGGGCGGCAACTTGAAATTAGCGGAGGTTGAGGCCAGGTGGGTAACTGGAAGAGAGGATATATTGAAGGGCAAGTTCCCATCTCTGGAGTTCTGATAGGTTGGTGTCAGTGGGAAGTATCCAGATAACCTGCACGGAGTAACACTGGGCCAAGATGTGCTGTCCGTGCACCAAGGCATGTTTAGCCACAGGGTGATCCTCATTACCAACAAACACTTCCTGTGTCCATTCATGTGAATGGACAATTTGTTGCTGGTCATTCCCACATAGAAGGCTTCACAATATAGGCAGGTCAGTTGGTACATCATGTGGGTGCTTTCACACGTGGCTCTGCCTTTGATCGTGTACACCTTCCAGGTTACAGGACTGGAGTAGGTGGTGGTGGGAGGGGGCATGGGACAGGTTTTACACCAGGGGCAGTTACAAGGGTAGGAGCCAGAGGGTAGGGAAGGTGGTTTGGGTATTTCATAGGGATGAACCAAGAGGTTATGAAGGTTAGGTGGACGGCGGAAAGACACTCTTGGTGGAGTGGGGAGGATTTAATGAAGGATGGATCTCATTTCAGGGCAGGATTTGAGGATGTCGTATCCCTGCTGGAGGGCCACATTCAGAGTCTGATCCAGTCCCAGAAAGTATCCTGTCACAAGTGGGGCACTTTTGAGGTTCTTCTGTGGGAGGTTCTGGGTTTGAGAGGATGAGGAAGTGGCTCTGGTTATTTGCTTCTGTACCAGGTCGGGAGGGTAGTTGCCGGATGCAAAAGCTGTTTTCAGGTTGTTGGTGTAGTGGTTCAGGGATTCAGGACTGGAGCAGATTCATTTGCCACGAAGACCTAAGCTGTAGGAAAGGGACCGTTTAATATGGAATGGGTGACAGCTGTCATAATGGAGGTACTGTTGCTTGTTGGTGGGTTTGATGTGGACAGATGTGTGAAGCTGGCCATTGGACAGATGGAGGTCAATGTCGAGGAAAGTGGCATGGGATCTGGAGTAGGACCAGGTGAATCTGATGGAATCAAAGGAGTTGAGGTTGGAGAGGAAATTCCGGAGTTCCTCGACGTTGACCTCCATCTGTCCAATGGCCAGCTTCACACATCCATCCACATCAAACCCACCAACAAGCAACAGTACCTCCATTATGACAGCTGTCACCCATTCGATATCAAACGGTCCCTTCCCTACAGCTTAGGTCTTCGTGGCAAACGAATCTGCTCCAGTCCCGAATCCCTGAACCATTACACCAACAACCTGAAAACAGCTTTTGCATCCGGCAACTACCCTCCTGACCTGGTACAGAAGCAAATAACCAGAGTCACTTCCTCGTCCCCTCAAACCCAGTACCCTCCACAGAAGAACCCCAAAAGTGCCCCACTTGTGACAGGAATTCTTGGGATTACAACTGGATAATACATTCAGTTGGGAACAACATACTAACGAACTGCTAAAGCACCTAAACATGTCTGTGTTACCAATGTGAATGATGTCAGACATAGGAGATATAAATATTAAAAAAGAAACTGGAATATTTTGCTTATTATCACTCCATTATGTCATATGGTCCCTCCCATGAACCACAGACCTTGCCGTTGGTTGGGAGGCCTACGTGCCTCAGGGATACAGATAGCCGTACCGTAGGTGCAACGACAACGGAGGGGTATCTGTTGAGAGGCCAGACAAACATACGGTTCCTGAAGAGGGGCAGCAGCCTTTTCAGTAGTTGCAGGGGCAACAGTCTGGATGATTGACTGATCTACCCTTGTAACACTAACCAAAACGGCGTTGATGTGCTGGTACTGCAAACGACTGAAAGCAAGGGGAAACTACGGCCATAATTTTTCCCAAGGGCATGCAGCTTTACTGTATGGATAAGTGATGATGGCGTACTCTTGGGTAAATTATTCCAGAGGTAAAATAGTCCCTCATTCGGATCTCCAGGCGGGGACAACTCAGGAGGATGTCGTTATCGGGAGAAAGGAAACTGGTGTTCCACGGATTGGAGTGTGGAATGTCAGAACCCTTAATAGGGCAGGTAGGTTAGAAAATTTAATAAGGGAAATGGATAGGTTAAAGTTGGATATAGTGGGAATTAGTGAAGTTCGGTGGTAGGAGGAACAACACTTTTGGTCAGGTGAATACAGGGTTATAAATACAAAATCAAATAGGGGTAATGAAGGAGTAGGTTTAATAATGAATAAAACAATAGGAATGTGGGTAAGCTACTACAAACAGCACAACGAACGCATTGTTGTGGCCAAGATAGACATGAACCCACGTCTGTGATAGTAGTACAAGTCTATATGCCAACTAGCTCTGCAGATGACGAAGAAATTGAAGAAATGTATGATGAGATAAGAGAAATTATTCAGATAGTGAAGGGAGATGAAAATTTAATAGTCATGGGTGACTGGAATTCAATAGTAGGAAAAGGAAGAGAAGGAAATGTAGTGAGTGAATACGGATTGGGGGTAAGAAATGAAAGAGGAAGCCGCCTGGTGGAATTTTGCATAGAGCACAACTTAATCATAGCTAACACTTGGTTCAAGAATCATAAAAGAAGGTTGTATACATGGAAGAAGCCTGAAGATACTGACAGGTTTCAGACAGATTATATAATGGTAAGACAGAGATTTAGGAAGCAGGTTTTAAATTGTAAGACATTTCCAGGGGTAGATGTGGACTCTGACCACAATCTATGAACTGTAGATTAAAACTGAAGAAACTGCAAAAAAGTGGGAATTTAAGGAGATGGGACCTGGATAAACTGAAAGAACCTGAGGTTGTACAGAGTTTCAGGGGAGCATAAGGAAACAATTGACAAGAATGGGGGAAAGAAATACAGTAGAAGAGGAATAGGTAGCTTTGAGGGATGAAGTAGTGAAGGAAGCAGAGGATCAAGTAGGTAAAAAGATGAGGGCTAGTAGAAATCCCTTGAGTGACAGAAGAAATACTGAATTTAATTGACAAAAGGAGAAAATATAAAAATGCAGTAAATGAAGCAGGCAAAAAGGCATACAAACGTCTCAAAAATGAGATCGACAGGAAGTGCAAAGTGGCTAAGCAGGCATGGCTAGGAGACAAATGTAAGGATGTAGAGGCTTATCTCACTAGGGCTAAGATAGATACTGCCTACAGGAAAATTAAAGAGACCTTTGGAGAAAAGAGAACCACTTGTATTAATATCAACAGCTCAGATGGAAACCCAGTTCTAAGCAAAGAAGAGAAAGGAGAAAGGTGGAAGGAGTATATAGAGAGTCTATACAAGGGTGATGTACTTAAGGGCAATGTTATAGAAATAGAAGAGGATGTAGATGAAGATAAAATGGGAGATATGATACTGCGTGCAGAGTTTGACAGAGCACTGAGAGACCTAAGTTGAAACAAGGCCCCGGGAGTAGACAACATTCCATTAGAACTACTGACACCCTTGGGAGAGCCAGTCCTGACAAAACTCTACCATTTGGTGAGCAAAATGTATCTGACAGGTGAAATGCCCTCAGACTTCAAGAAAAATATAATAATTCCAATCCCAAAGAAAGCAGGCGTTGACAGATGTGAAAATTACCGAACTATCAGTTTAATAAGTCAGGGCTGCGAATTCTTTACAGACGAATGGAAAAACTGGTAGAAGCCGACCTCTGGGAAGATCAGTTTGGATTCTGTAGAAATGTTGGAACATGTGAGGCAATACTGACCCTACTACTTATTTTAGAAGCTAGATTAAGAAAAGACAAACCTACATTTCTAGCATTTGTAGACTTAGAGATAGCTTTTGACAATGTTGACTCGAATACTCTCTTTCAAATTCTGAAGGTGGCAGGGGTAAAATACAGGGAGCAAAATGCTATTTACAATTTGTACAGAAACCAGATGGCAGTTATAAGAGTCGAGGGACATGAAAGGGAAGCAGTGGTTGGGAAGGGAGTGAGACAGGGTTGTAGCCTCTCCCCGATGTTATTCAATCTGTATATTGAGCAAGCAGTAAAGGAAACAAAAAAAAAATTCGGAGTAGGTATTAAAATCCATGGAGAAGAAAGAAAAACTTTGAGGTTAACCGATGACAATGTCCTTCTGTCAGAGACAGCAAAGTACTTGGAAGAGCAGTTGAACGGAATGGTCAGTGTCTTGAAAGGAGGATATAAGATGAACATCAACAAAAGCAAAATAAGGATAATGGAATGTAGTCGAATAACGCGGGTGATGCTGCGGGAATTAGATTAGGAAATGAGATGCTGAAAGTAGTAAATGAGTTTTTCTATTTGGGGAGAAAAATAACTAATGATATTTGAAGTAGAGGAGATATCAAATGTAGACTGGTGATGGCAAGGAAAGCGTTTCTGAAGAAAAGAAATTTGTTAACATCGAGTATAGATTGAAGTTGGATCTGAAAGTATTTGTATGGAGTGTAGCCTTGTATGGAAGTGAAACATGGATGATAAATAGTTTGGAAAAGAAGAAAACTGAAGCTTTTGAAATGTGGTGCTACAGAAGAATGCTGAAGATGAGATGGGTAGGTCACATAACTAATGAGGAGGTACTGAATAGGATTGGGGAGAAGAGGAGTTTGTGGCACATCTTGACTAGAAGAAGGGATCGGTTAGTGGGACATGTTCTGAGACATCAAGGGATCACCAATTTAGTATTGGAGGGCAGCGTGGAGGGTAGAAACTGTAGAGGGAGACCAAGAGATGAATACACTAAGCAGATTCAGAAGGATGTAGGCTGCAGTACGTAATGGGAGATGAAGAAGCTTGCACAGGGTAGAGTAGCATGGAGATCTGCATCAAACCAGTCTCAGGACTGAAGACCACAACAACAACAAGATGTCATCTGGTATCATATTTTGGGGTAACTCCACAAACAGAGAAAAAATTTTTAGAGTACAGAACCGAATAATAAGCGTAATGAGTGGTGTAAATCCAAGAACATCATGTTGAAACCTGTTCAAAGAATTGGGCATATTAACCACAGCTTTTCAGTATATTTATTCCTTAATGAAGTTTCTTGTAAATAATGCATCTCTTTTTGCAACTAACTGCTTAGTACACAGTATCAATACTAGGAATAAGAACAATATACATAAAGATTAAAATCACTTACTCTTGCCCAGAAAGGAGTCCAGTATTCAGCAATGTATATTTTCAATAAGTTACCAGAAACCATTAAGAGTTTAGTTTCAAACAAGGCACAATTTAAACATAATTTAAAAGAAGTTTTGGTGGTCAACTCTTTCTATCCCATCCATGAGTTTCTCAACAAGTGCAGTAGACCATTTTAATGAAAATTTCTTATACTTTAACTTTTGACAATACTTGGTTGTAACAGCCAAGTAACTACCTACTGTTTGAATGATGGATGTATGGAAAGCAGATGTAAGTCTTAAGTCTGTAAATAGTGGAAGTTTAATTTTAAATCTTGTACATACCCTGACTGTTCTTAACTGAGGATCACTGAAATGAATAATTTACTTTAATTTTTGACAATACTTGGTTGTAATAGCCAAGAAACTAGCAAATGTCTGAATGATGGATTTAATGAAAGCAGTTGTAAGTATTGAACCTGTAAATATTAGAAGTTTAAATTTAGTTCATGTACATAATTTTACTGTTTATTGAGTGAGGAACATTAAAATTAATGAAACTCAAGTTTTTCTAATTACATTTCTGTAATGTGTGTATCTGACATGTTCCACACCCAGGAAGATTCCCTCTTTTATGGGTCTATAGAATGAATAATTAATCTAATCTAATCTAATCTACAGGGATATAAGTCATGATGTAAGGGGTTGGGAGCAGGGGTTGTGTAGGGATGGACGAGTATATTGTGTAGGTTCAGTGGATGCAGAAATACCTCTGTGGGAGGGTTGGGAAGGATAGTGGGCAGGATACTTCTCATTTCAGTGTACAATGAGAGGTAGTCAAAACTACGGTGTAGAATGTAATTCAGTTGCTCCAGTCCTAGGTGGTACTGAGTTATGAGGGGAATGCTCCTCTGTGGCTGGATGGTGAGTCTTTGGGAGGTCGTGGGAGATTGGAAAGATAAGAGGTTGTGGGAGCCTGGAAAGATAAGGCACAGGAGATTTGTTTTTGTACAAGGTTGAGAGAATAATTATGGTCCCTGAAGGCCTCAGTGAGAACCTCAGTCTATTTTGAGAGGGACCGCTCATCACTGTAGATGCGACAATCATGGGTGGTTAGGCTATAGACAGGACTTATTGATATGGAAAGAGCGGAAGCTGTGAAAGTGGAGGTGCTGCATATGGTTAGTAGGTTTGATATGGACAGAGGTACTGATGTAGCCAACTTTGAAATGGAGGTCAACATCTAGGAAGGTGGCTTGTTGGGCTGAGTAGAACTAGATGAAGGAAATGGGAGAGAAGCTGTTGAGGTTCTGGAGGAACATGGATAGGATGTCCTCATTCTCAATCCAGATCACAAAGATGTCATCAATGAATCTGAACTAGGTGAGGGGTTTAGGATTCTAGGTGCTTAGGAAGTATTCCTCTAGATGGATCATGAATAGGCTAGCCCAGGGGTCTCCAAACTATGGCCCATGGGCCGAAACTGGCCTGCGAGGGCCGGCAAACCGGCCCACGTTAGCTGGCCGGACTTCGCCGGTATCCGGCCCGCCAAATATTTGAGGTGGTACCTATACTGCCAACAATTGAGTTTTGAGGCCTATCGTGACCAATACACCGCGACATTGTCAGAGCTCCATCTTTACAAAGCGGAAGGTCATGGTTAAACTTGTGGCTATCCACAATAAACAGACAGACCATTCTCTGTGCGATAGTGAAAAAAAAAGAACGGTTAACAGAGTACTTTGGTAGAAATATTTTAAGTCTGGTGCAAGTCTTTCAAATGGACGCCACTTCGGTGACTAGCCTTAGTAATCAATCATTATGGAAGATGCTTCTTAAGCGAGGTTTCACTTTCTTTTGATTACGTTGTAAAATACACATAGCAAGTAAATCGTAAAAATATTTTTGTTTAAAGGCAATTTAAAGAAAATACAATACCTGGTGTACATAATGATATTGGATATTTTAGTTGCAACTGATGTATAAAAATAACTGTAATTAATTTATATCTTGAAAACTCACAGTGTTAGAGTATTCACATAAAGAAATTTAACATCTTAGTGATAATTAGTGACTTTTATGTAGCTGTAACTTTCCTTTCATAATTACCTCAAGTTGTGGATCAAGTTTACTGGTAGAAATAATCATCAGCAACTTCAAATGCTCATCACATAATTTTGATCTGTAAATACTTTTTGCATGTTTCATTTTGGTGAAAGTTTTTTCACACAGATAAGTAGTGCCAAAAGCGGAAAAAAAGCCACGGGCAAATTTATGTAAATTTGGAAACAGTGCAGATGGAAGACACTTATAAAATTCCAGTAATGTTGACTTTGAATGTTTTTCTTTAAAAAAGTCACTACATTACAAATCAATAATTTCAAACTGAAGTTCTGTGGGTAACGCTTCTATATCAACATCAAAGGGATTTTGAAATATCTTGATATCGTTTGAATTTGCACCCATATCAGAAAAACCTGATTCAAAATTAATTTTTAAAGCACCCAAAGCTTCAATTGCGAAAGTTACAGGAAATGGAATCTCAGTTTGCTGACTGAATGTTTGGCATGTATTAAAATGCGTGAAGCATACTTTGTTCAACTGAGATTGAAACAAAGCAATCTTTTGTCGAAAGGACTTAACATGCATGTAAAAATCAGGCAGAAGCTGGTTTTCATCTTGCAATTTTAAATTAAGGTCATTCATATGTTTAGTTAAGTATGTACAAAATGCTAGCTTCCATAACCACACACAGTGAGTGGCCCTTATGAGTTCGTGGAGGAGTCAATGTGGCCCGCGGACTAAAAAGTTTGGAGACCCCTGGGCTAGCCCATAGCCATATCCGATATTTGTTTGTAGGTAATGCCTTCAAATGAGAAATAATTGTGGGTGAGAATGTAGCTGGTTATGGTGAATAGGAAGGAGACTGTTGGTTTGGAATCCATCGGGTATTGGAAAAGGTAGTTTTCAACAGCAGTAAGGCCATAGACATTAGGGATGTTAGTGTAAAGTGAGGTGGCATGAATAGTGACAAGCAGGGCACCATATGGTAAAGGGACAGGAACTATGGTGAGTCGATGGAGGAAATTGATGGTATCTTTTATATAGGAGAGTAGGTTCAGGGAAATAGGTTGAAGGTGTTGGTCCACAAGAGCAGAGATTCTCTCAGTGGGGGCACAGTAATTGGCCACAATGGGGCATCCTGAGTGGTTGGGTTTATGGACTTTAGGAAGCACTTAGAGGGCAGGAGTGCAGGGAGTAGTAAGGGTGAACAGAGATGGGCCTAAGGATTTGAGGAAAGACTGGAGTTTCTGCTGGAGTTCTGAAATGAGGTCACTGTGGCAAGGTTTGTAGGTAGATATATCTGACAGCTGGCAGAGTCCTTCTACCAGGTAATTCTTGCAGTTCTAAAGAACAATGGTGGAGCCTTTATTTGCAGGTACAATCATGAGGTTGGGATCATTTTTAGATGGTGGACTGCAGTTATTTCTGTGAATGTGCTGTTAGTTTGCATGTTGATGGATTAGGGGAATGATAGTGAGGCAAGGTTGAAGGTTAAGAAATTCTGGTAAGTTAACAAGGAGTGATTTGAGGGCAGTGGGGGTGGATCACAGTTGGATGGAGGAATGAACTGAGTCAGGCAGGGCTCAACATGGTCTTTGGTTGAGTCTGATTGGTAGGGTTGGTAACAAGAAAGTGTTTCCACTGTAGGGATCGGAGAAGGAGAGAAGGTCTTTAACATGTCCTGAATGACTGAATTTAGAAGTGGGGCACAAGGTAAGGCCTTTGGAAAGGACAGATATTTTTGTGGGGTTAAGGCTTCTGGAGGAACGATTCATGACTATTTTTTGGTCTGTTTAGGGTGGTGGTGGTGTATATGGTGGTGGGAGGGAGTTTTGGAGGGGGGGTAAATGTAGGTAGGTCTGCAAGACAGGGTTTGTTGGCTATGAGGCGAGGTGGGATAGGTTTGGAGGTTGTTGTTGAGGTGGTGGACACTGGTACTCCAAAGCTGGAGTTGGAAGTGAGTAGGGTCGAGAGTTTTTTGAGGTGGCATTGTGCATGTTGCTATAGTTCCTGGAGGGCAAGAACTTCTGTGTGTGTTATGGGTTCAAGGAATTTAGGATCACATAGCAGGAGAATTTTATGGATGGAGAGAAGGTATTGCAAGGAGGTTTGCGCTTGGTTGATTTGATTTTGCAGGACTGTATTGGTGAGGGCTAAGGACTGGAGGAATCTGAACAGATGGATGTCATTGTTGAAGGTGGGATGGCAGCTGGAGATGGGTAATTTGATGATAAGGCCATTAGGGGGGACTCTGTGAGCCAAGCAACAACACAAGAACACTATGTGGGACTGGGTACTGGTTAGGGGTAAGGAAACTTCTCTGCATTGATGCAGATGGAAGGGGCAAGGATCCATGATGGCGGAAAAATGAGAAAAATTACATAAATAACATAGAATTACACACCAAAATACACTCCTGGAAATTGAAATAAGAACACCGTGAATTAATTGTCCCAGGAAGGGGAAACTTTATTGACACATTCCTAGGGTCAGATACATCACATGATCACACTGACAGAACCACAGGCACATAGACACAGGCAACAGAGCATGCACAATGTCGGCACTAGTACAGTGTATATCCACCTTTCGCAGCAATGCAGGCTGCTATTCTCCCATGGAGACGATCGTAGAGATGCTGGATGTAGTCCTGTGGAACGGCTTGCCATGCCATTTCCACCTGGCGCCTCAGTTGGACCAGCGTTCGTGCTGGACGTGCAGACCGTGTGAGACGACGCTTCATCCAGTCCCAAACATGCTCAATGGGGGACAGATCCGGAGATCTTGCTGGCCAGGGTAGTTGACTTACACCTTCTAGAGCACGTTGGGTGGCACGGGATACATGCGGACGTGCATTGTCCTGTTGGAACAGCAAGTTCCCTTGCCGGTCTAGGAATGGTAGAACGATGGGTTCGATGATGGTTTGGATGTACCGTGCACTATTCAGTGTGCCCTCGACGATCACCAGTGGTGTACGGCCAGTGTAGGAGATCGCTCCCCACACCATGATGCCGGGTGTTGGCCCTGTGTGCCTCGGTCGTATGCAGTCCTGATTGTGGCGCTCACCTGCACGGCGCCAAACACGCATACGACCATCATTGGCACCAAGACAGAAGCGACTCTCATCGCTGAAGACGACACGTCTCCATTCGTCCCTCCATTCACGCCTGTCGCGACACCACTGGAGGCAGGCTGCACGATGTTGGGGCGTGAGCGGAAGACGGCCTAACGGTGTGCGGGACCGTAGCCCAGCTTCATGGAGACGGTTGCGAATGGTCCTCGCCGATACCCCAGGAGCAACAGTGTCCCTAATTTGCTGGGAAGTGGCGGTGCGGTCCCCTACGGCACTGCGTACGATCCTACGGTCTTGGCGTGCATCCGTGCGTCGCTGCGGTCCGGTCCCAGGTCGACGGGCACGTGCACCTTCCGCCGACCACTGGCGACAACATCGATGTACTGTGGAGACCTCACGCCCCACGTGTTGAGCAATTCGGCGGTACGTCCACCCGGCCTCCCGCATGCCCACTATACGCCCTCGCTCAAAGTCCGTCAACTGCACATACGGTTCACGACCACGCTGTCGCGGCATGCTACCAGTGTTAAAGACTGCGATGGAGCTCCGTATGCCACGGCAAACTGGCTGACACTGACGGCGGCGGTGCACAAATGCTGCGCAGCTAGCGCCATTCGACGGCCAACACCGCAGTTCCTGGTGTGTCCGCTGTGCCGTGCGTGTGATCATTGCTTGTACAGCCCTCTCGCAGTGTCCGGAGCAAGTATGGTGGGTGTGACACACCGGTGTCAATGTGTTCTTTTTTCCATTTCCAGGAGTGTAATTCGTGAAAATACTCCCAAATACATGGGAAAAATCATGATAACGAAGAAACAGATGAAAAAGGGAGAAACAAAATGCAGTCTGAGGGAGTCGACGATAGTGAAAGGCTAACAGTCACTAAAACTGGTGTGCAGTCACAAAGAGAATAAAGAAATGATATAAGTTATAAAAAAATATTTTACCTTGGGTGGCAGGTCTGAGGGTGGATAAGTGTGGAGATGGGGGACGTTGGATGTGACTGGCGGAGGAGAAATTAGTGGGAGCGAACTGGGATAGAGTGGGGAAAGAGTGGGGTGTGGAGAGGGGTTTGTAGGATGAGACACAAGATTGTGTGGCACTGGAAAGGTGCAGGAAATAACATGCAAAAATATGAAAGAGTGACACAAGGAGAGTGATCAACTGGAAGGTATATGATTAATTATATCTGCAGGAGTAGTGTGGGACATAAGATGCTGCACCAACGATCAGTGTGGTCTTGTAGCCATCTGTTGTGTGTGGCCGAGATGGTTGATACACTGTGGCTCATAAGTAGACTGTGCAGTGCGGTTTGTATTGGAACAAGAGAAACACAGGAAAGAAGAGAAAGAAGGACAGACATTGAGTATAGCAATGCATTAGAAAATAGTAACAAAGGAAAACAGCACTGGGCTAGGATCAAAGAAAACGGTATCATGGAAAGGAATGTTGCCAGTCACCATATAGCGGAGATGCTGAGTCACAGATAGGCACAACAAATATACACTTTTAGCCAATAAGGCCTTTGTCAAAAATAGACCACACACACACACACACACACACACACACACACACACACACACACACACACACACACAGATGCAAACGCAACTCACACACACATGACTGCAGCTTCTGGCAGCTGAAGCCACACTGCAAGCAACAGCAGCAGTGCGTCATGAAATGACTGTTTCACAGCCTATGCCATATGGATTCTTCCCACCAACAGCAGCTTTTCAGAATTGTGCAAAGGGGAATGCTCCCTACAATATGTCCCACATTCTCGTAAGTCTCCTGGCCTCAACCTTCGTTAGTCATTTTTCTCACCCGTCCAGCTACTTCTCTGTTCCCATTCCAGCACTACACAGCCCTTATTCCACCAACATACCCAGGTTTCTTACTTCTCTCCTTATGCATTACCTCCCCCCCCCCCCCAACTGCTCCCTTGCCACCCATCTAACCTCCCAACTGCACCTAGCTGTCTTACCCTCTCTCCACCTTGTACCCTTGTACTTGCGTGCTCTCCTGCAGCACTTCACTGTCCCCCACCCCCCACCCTGCTATACCTCCCTTCCCCACCCAGCCTTCTCCTTACCCCTGCCCAGTTGCTGCTCCCATCATGCACTGCTGCTATTGCTCACAATGTGGCTTCAGCTGCCAAGAGGCTGCAATAATGTGTGTGAGTTGAATATATAAACAAAGATGATGTAACTTACCAAATTAAAGTGTTGGTATGTTGTTTGGTAAGTTACATCATTTTTGTTTGGTACGTTACATCATCTTTGTTTTTAGATATATTTTTCCCATGTGGAATGTTTCAATTTTTTATATATATATATATATATATATATATATATATATATATATATATATATATATATATATATATATATATATATATATATATATATATATATATATATACTGGCAGGTTGATAGACACACAAACAAAGACAAACATACACACAAAATTCTAGCTTTCGCAACCAACGGCTGCTTCATCAGGAAAGAGGGAAAGAGAGGGAAAGACGAAAGGATGTGGGTTTTAAGGGAGAGGGTAAGGAGTCATTCCAATCCTGGGAATGGAAAGACTTACCTTAGGGGAAAAAAGGACAGGTATACACTCGCATACACACACATATCCATCCGCGCATGGCTCCTACCCTTGTAACTGCCCCCGGTGTAAAACCTGTCCCATGCACCCTCCCACCACCACCTACTCCAGTCCTGTAACCTGGAAGGTGTACACGATCAAAGGCAGAGCCACGTGTGAAAGCACCCATGTGATTTACCAACTGACCTGCCTACACTGTGATGCATTCTATGTGAGAATGACCAGCAACAAACCGTCCATTCGCATGAATGGACACAGGCAGACAGTGTTTGTTGGTAATGAGGATCACCCTGTGGCTAAACATGCCTTGGTGCTCGGCCAGGATATCTTGGCACAGTGTTACACTGTCTGGGTTATCTGGATACTTCCCACTAACACCAACCTGTCAGAACTCCGGAGATGGGAACCTGCCCTTCAGTATATCCTCTCTTCTCGTTACCTGCCAGGCCTCAACCTGCACTAATTTCAAGTTGCCGCCACTCATACCTCACCTGTCATTCAACAACATCTTTGCCTATGTACTTCCGCCTCGACTGACATCTCTGCCCACACTCTTTGCCTTTACAAATGTCTGCTTGTGTCTGTGTATGTGCAGATGGATATGTGTGTGTATGCGAGTGTATACTTGTCCTTTTTTCCCCCTAAGGTAAGTCTTTCCGCTCCTGGGATTGGAATGACTCCTTACCCTCTCCCTTAAAACCCACTTCCTTTCGTCTTTCCCTCTCCTTCCCTCTTTCCTGATGAGGCAACCGTTGGTTGCGACAGCTTGAATTTTGTGTGTATGTATGTGTCTGTGTTTCTATCGACCTGCCAGCGCTTTCGTATGGTAAGTCACATCATCTTTGTTTTTAAATATATTTTTCCCGCGTGGAATATTTCCTTCTATTTTATATATATATATATATATATATATATATATGTGTGTGTGTGTGTGTGTGTGTGTGTGTGTGTGTGTGTGTGTGTGTGTGGAATGTTTCTTTCCTTTATATATATATAATGGAAAGAAACATTCCACATGGGAAAAATATATTCAAAACAAATGGGAAAGCGCTGGTAGATAGGCACAATAAAAAAAACACACAAACACATACACAAAATTTCAAGCTTTCGCAACCAACGGTTGCTTCGTCAGAAAGAGGGAAGGAGAGGGAAAGATGAAAGGATGTGGGTTTTAAGGGAGAGGGTAAGAAGTCATTCCAATCCCGGGAGTGGAAAGACTTACCTTAGGGGGAAAAGGACAGGTATACACAGACAGCTTGTGTCTGTATGTGTGGATGGATATGTGCGTGTGTACGAGTGTATACCTGTCTTTTTTTCCCCCTAAGGTAAGTCTTTCCGCTCCCGGGATTGGAATGACTCCTTACCCTCTCCCTTAAAACCCACTTCCTTTCGTCTTCCCCTCTCCTTCCCTCTTTCCTGATGAGGCAACAGTTTGTTGCGAAAGCTTGAATTTTGTGTGTATGCTTGTGTTTGTTTATGTGTCTATCGACCTGCCAGCGCTTTTGTTCGGTAAGTCACCTCATCTTTGTTTTTATATATATATATATATATATATATATATATATATATATCTGTGTGTGTGTGTGTGTGTGTGTGTGTGTATCTATTTTCGGCAAAGTTTACATTGTGACAGTCTTTTTGTTGTGCCTATCTGCGACTCAGCATCTCTACTGTATTGTAAGTAGCATGGATTGAATAAATTATCTGACCCTAAAATATCAAGCAAGAGTCAGTGCAAAATGCTGCATATTTTTTTGTGTGTATCACTTGATTAATGGGAAAGACACAGAGTATTGGATAAATGAGAAATTTAAAATGTAATATCTGAGTGCACTAATGAAATGGCAACCCTCATTGTGCACAACATATACATAATAGGTGGTGATGGTGACAAGCTACATGCAGTGAAATACTGCATGGCTTGTAAGGCTAAATTAATATGCTGAGAATCTTAAAGAAACTTATGTACTATTCAAATTTGGCTGAATACCCTATTCCACACATTCTCAAAGTCGACATAAAATTGCGTTACACTGTTACACACAAGAACAACAGAAACCACAATATTCAACAGTACTGCCTACATTTAGGTGCTTATCCTTACAGTTACATGGAGATTCAAGGAGGAAGATATTTTCTGACAAAGAAAAATGTTCCTACAAGACAATAACTATACTGTACAAGAAACACACAAACAGCACACAACTGGACACTCTAAAATCTTGCTACAAAAAATCATAGAAACTCATCTTAACACACTGTTCAATGTAAACTCCTAGCACCCATTAATGATACGATGATTTGACATAGAACGTGTACTCACATGAAGAAAGGTACCACAGACATACCAGATCAACACTATTCAATGCACACACTTCAAACGAATCAAATGGATATTGCTGAATGGATACAATACAACCTTATCACACAATGGGATTGGAGCAACTGAATTGAAGCCAATGTAAACTAGACATCTTCACAATTACATGAAAAATCAAGAAAGAACAGTTCCATTCATGAAGAAAGAACATTTCATCTCATAAATACAGTCTCTAGTTCAAAACAGACACAACTCCAACTAAACGTGAGTACACTGACAAAATATGTGAAACGGAGGATACAGAGCAGTCAGTGAGAACTAAAATGCAATTGTGCAGCTATAAAGTAATTCATCTATGATGGAGACACCCAAAAGGAAAGAGTATTTGACATGAAGAAACATAATACAGTGTAAGAGTAATAGAAACTTGGAAACACAGCATCTGACAAATGTTATTTTAACAGAATTGTAACTATACAGCTATAAATAATTCATAAATTAGAATAACACAGTTAAAGCAATGTTCCTGGATTGAATAAATTATCTGACTCTGAAGTATCAAGAAAGAAACAATGAAAAATGATGCATATTTCTTGCAGGTCTCACCGGATTGATGGAAAATGAATAGACCACTGGATAAATGAGAAAATTAAAATTTAACTATCTGAGTACACAAGTGAAACAGGAAAAATCCATTTTGCACCAAACATATACAATAGATTGTAATTGCAACAAAGCTAAAGCCAGTGAAATACTGAGCAGCTCATACATTTTAAAAATGAATATGCTGAGAAACATAAAGAAACCTATGTATTATTTAAAATTGGCTGAATAATTATACCACATATCCTCCAAGTCGACCCAAAAATAGGCATGAACTTTTACGCACAGCAACAAAACAAACTTTCATACACAAAAGTGCTTCCTATATTAAACTTTTTATCATTACAATCACCTGAAGATTCAAGAAACAAGAAGTACCCACACAAAGAAAGATATCCTCAATATATAAGATCAACACTATTCAATGCACACACTTCAAATAAATAATGTGGGCACTGATGAAGCAACACAATACAATCTTATATGTCTTACAGAATAATCTATGTAAACAAACAGTCCTCAGTACTACATGAAGAATCAAGAAAGGTTTCTTTCCAAGAAGATAGGAAGAACCACACTGTCTAATACAACCTGCATGTAGATTCAACTAGACATGAGCACACTGAAAAAATACTTGAAATGGAGGACATGGAATGTTCAGTGTTACCTACAAAGACAATGTACAGCTATAATGTAATTTATGTATGATTGAGACACCAATGGCAAATGAGTGTGTTCCACATGATCAAACAGGACTACAGCATCCAAGTGATGGAAAATGGGTAACACTACATGAGACAAATGTAATTATAACAGAAATGTAACTTTACTGCTATAAATAACACATGATTTTTTTTAATTTTATGTTTTTAGTCCTCCAAATCTTATATGTATAGAATATATACAAGGATATTGGACATGGTTAGGTATTTACAAGATAAAATACAGTTTGTATTGCAATTCTAAGGACTAGATATTGAAATAATTTAGCAAAGATTCATACATACAAAAACATTACAGGCAACATACAAAGTTGAATATTAATAATGCATCTTTATTTTTGTTGTTTGGCTTTTATATATTCTGTCAGACTGTAAAAGCAATGATCAATTAAATATGCCTTTACTTCAGCCTTAAAACAACAGAGTTTACCTATTGATTTAATATGATTAGGTAGATTATTGAAAATCTTTATCCCAGTATGTAGTGCGCCTTTTTGGCACAACAATGTTCTTACCTGTTTCATATGAAGGTCAGATTTTTGCCTTGTATTGTGTGCATGTATATCTTCATTTTATAATAAGATATCTGGGTGTCTATCAATATATTGTTTGATGAAAACTAATTTTTCATAGATAAAAATGCAAGGAAGAACTGACCAATTTTTGAAAATGGGTCCGCATGATTCTGTATTGTTTACCCCTTCAATAATTCTTAATATTCTCTTTTGCATCCTGAAAATTTCATATTTGTTGTTGTATTGCCCCAGAAGATTATGCCATATTTAATTACGGAATGCACATAGGAGTAGTATACATTTAACAGGCTGGCTTTGCTATAACAAGTTTTTAAGATCCGTATCATGTAACAGGTTTTGCTTAGTTTTCTTTGCAAGTATTCAATGTGTACCTCCCATTTTGTGTTACTCTGGAGCCAGAGTCCCAGAAATTTAGTACTGTCAACACTTTCAAGAACTCTGTCCCTAAGTTCTATTTCTATGTTTGTGTGGTGTCTTCCTTTTACATTATAGAAGTTCAGTGCTATGGTCTTTTCTTTGTTTATAATTAGCTTGTTATAGCTGAACCGCTGTTCTACACTATTCATTGTTTGGATAGCAGAGTCTTTTAGTTTTTCTTCTGTTTTACCACTAATAAGGAAGCTTTTATCATCTGCAAATTGGAGGGTAGTTTGGCAATACTTGTTGTACACAAGATCATTGACATAGAGGAGAAACAGAATGGGTCCTAATACTGATCCTTGAGGGATGCCATATTTCACATTTTCATATCCTGAATAGTAGTAGCTGATATTGTTATGGTCAGTACATTGCACTTCAACCACATGTTTGCAACCTCATAGGTATGTCTTGAGCCACTCATTGGATATACCTCTAATTCCTAATTGGTCAAGCTTCTGCAGTAGGGCATTATGGTCAATGACGTCAAAGCTTTAGATAAATCAAGACATATGCCTGTCACCAACTCACTTGCATTCAGTTTAGTATAGATTTCATTAAGAAATTCAAATATTGCACTTTCAGTTGAATAGCCTTTCCTGAAGCCATGCTGTGAAGGAGAGAGAATTTTATTTTTATTTAGGAAATCAGACAATCTCTTATATAAAAAAAATTCTAAAATTTTTAAAAATACAGGCGGTAGGGCTATTGGTCTATAATTTGAAACACATTCTTGATTTCCTTTTTTGAACAGTGGTTTCAGTTTTGCTGCTTTTAAGCAGGAAGGGAAGGTTCCTGATGCCAGTGAGCTGTTGCACAAGTGTGTCAAGGATTCGGCTAAGGCAAGACAGCATTTTTTAATAATTGCATCTGGTATTCCATCAATTCCATATGAGTACCATGTTTTCAAGGTTTTTATAACTGATAAAATTTTACAGTATTTAAAGCTACTTATAGCTGATGACAGAAATCATTTAAGTTCCCATCAAGGCTCCTATATACACAGACTATTATTAATTTTAATGCAGAGATTTCAGCTGCAGATACTTCAAAAACTTTCTCTTCAGCTAACAGTTCATTGGATTTTATGTTACAATAATCAGTGCCACTTTTAACAAATATACATGACTGGATGTAATTCTATAGAATGATAATGAAAGATTGAAGTCTGCAAGTTTTGTGACTGACATTGCATGTTTAGGCAGCCAGTGTTCAGTTATACACATTACAGAAGCGTTTTTTAGCTCATCAGTACATAAAATTTCAACTTCACTTAATTTGTTTAGCAATGATTGGACATTTTGATGAGTCAGCATGAAACTAAAGGATATGTTAGGCTTTGGCATATTGTTAGACTTTGGCAAATTTAATTGATCACTTACCTTTACCTTGCCAATTAAAAATCATTCAGGTGTGCTGGAAGTACTGCTTTTCTTTTCCTGACTGCACCTATTCTTCTATTATCATCTGCAGCAGAATTTTCTTCTGTGTCTGGCTCCCATGGTAGTTGTTCAGCTGCTGATCCTACTGTTGATAATATTGCTGCTGGTGTTAGAGCTGGGTCTTTAATTGGTAGAGCTGTTACTGCCTTCATTGTTGTTACTGTGCCTGAATATTGGAGGCACCTTGTTCCTTCTTTTGTTGTTGATGGTGAGTGAGGTCTTGCTGATGTTGTTTCCTTCAAACATTTGGGGGGCCACTCCAGGATCATTTTGCTTTTGAGTGAATACTGTAGTTAAAGCTATGTTTCAGGATTAAATGAATTATCTTACTCAAACATATAAATTGATGATCAATTAAAAATGATGCAAATTTCAAATTCTATTGTAACAGAAAAGTAACTATAATGCTATAACTAATTCAAAAATTAGAATAATATGGTTACAACTATGTCCCTGGACCAAATAAATTATCTGGCTCTAAAATATCAATTGAGAATCAATGAAAAATGATGCATATTTATTGCATGTATCACTGGATTAATGGAAAACTAACAGAGCACTGAAATGAGAAATTTAACTGTCTGAATACACAAGTGAAGCAGGAAATCTGCATTGTGCACCACGTATAATAGACAGATGGTGATTACAACACAGCTATGTGCAGTGAAATACTCAGTGGCTCATTAGTCTGAGAACTTACAAATGTATATGATGAGAGTCATAAACAAAACTATCCACTGTTCAAAATTAGGTTAATAAACTATACCTCCATATCCTCCATTTCTACCCAAAATCAGTTTACACTGTTATACAGAACAACAAAACAAAATCACACACACACAGCAGTACTGTTTATTTTTAACTGCTTACCAATACATTTACATGAAGATTCAAGAAAGAAGATCTTTCCTCATGAAGGAAGATGTCCCTACAAAGCAGTAATTATACAGTACAACAAGCACTCTTTAAATCACCAAACTGGACATTCTCGAATCTTGCTAAAAAAAAATCACAGAAACACTCATTAACACAGTGCTCGATGTAAGCTGTTACATTTCCCAAAAGACATGATGATTCAAGAAAGAAGATGGACTGACATGAAAAAAATGTATTTCGTATACCAGATAATCACTACTCAACACATACACTTCAAACAGATCAACGGACACTGGACACTGCTGAAGTGACACAATACAACCACATCATATAATACCAATTAAACATGTCATACACAAGACACAATGTATACTTATGGAAGTCTGAATTACATGAAGCATCAAGAAAGGTCATTTCCTTTTGGTATGAAAGGGGTTGTTTCTACACTAAAACATTCTCCAATATGATACAAACATAGATTATCCCTCACATGAGTACAGTGACAAAATAATTGGAATAGAGGATGTTGAACAGACAGTGAGACCTACAAAGCCACTGTACAGCTACAAAGCCATTTATCTATGATGGAGACACCAACATGAACAAACATGACTACAGCATCAGAGTAATGGAAACTGGGTAACAATGCAGGTGAGAAATGTTGTAATAACAGAAATGTAACTATACTGCAGTAAACAATTAATGAATTGAACCACATAGTAATAGCTATATTTGTGGATACAATAAATTCTAAAGCAAAATATCAATTGAGAATCAATGAAAAATGATGCATATATCTCACATATATCACTGCATTCATAAAAAAGAAACACGGCATAGAATAAATGAGAAATTTAAAATATATCTATCTGAGTACACTAATGAATCAGGAAACCCTCATTGTGCATAATATGTACAAAATAGATAGTGATTGCATCAAGCTAAATGCAGTGAAATACTGATCAGTTCATAAGGCTGTAATCACACAAATGAATGTACTGAGAATCATAAAGAAACCTATATGCTATTCAATATTGGATGGATAATCTATACCATACATTATCCAAATCAACCCAAAATCATTTTACACTGTTACACACAACAACAAAACAAACTCCCACACACAACAGTACTGCATGTACTAAACTGCTTACCCTTACAATCATGTGACAGTGCAAGAAAGAAGATGTATCTTCCATACTGTACAACAAACACACTCAAATCACAAAACTGGGCACTCTAGAAACTTGCTAAAAAAATTCACTGAAACAAACATTAACACAGAGCTCAATACAAACTGATAGCTTACCCATATGTAATGAAGATACAAGAAAGATGATGTAGTGACCTGAAGAAAATGTCTTTCATATACCAAATAAACACTACTCAAGTCACACATTAAACAAATCAACTGGACACTGCTGAACCAACACAATACAATCATATCACATAATGTCAATTATACATGTCTTACGTAATACATAATGCAAACTTATGGATCTCAGATTACATGAACAATCAAGAAGGATGATTTCCTTATGTGAAGAATGGGGTTGTTACCATACAAAAACATTCTCTGACACAACATAATCGTAGATTCAACTACACACAAGTACACTGACAAAATAATTGAACCAACAAAGCCATTGCACAGCTATCAATCAATTCATCTGTGGTGCAGGCACCAACTAGGAATGAGTGTATTCCACATGAGCAAAAATGACTACAGCTTCAGAGTATCAGAAAACAGGGAAACAAAGCATGTGACAAATATTATTATAACATAAATGAACCTATGCTGAATAAACAAGCCATGAATTAGAACAGCATAGTTAAAGCTTTGTTTCTGGATCAATAAATTATCTTATTCTAAAACATCAATTCAGAGCCAACAAAAAATGATGCATATTTCCTAATCGTATCACTGGTTTATTGGAAAACAAAAAGGGCAAAGGGAAATTACAAAATTTAAAATGTAACTATATGAGTACACAAGTGAAACAGAAACCATTATTGCGCACCACATGTATAGACAGATGGTAATTGCAACACGGCTAAATGCAGTGAATTACTGAGTGGCTTGTAAGTCTGAGAACCTAAAAATTAATATGCTGAGAATCATAAAGAATTCTTTGTAGTACTAAAAATTATCTGAATCATCTATGCCAAGTATCCTACATGTCAACCCAAAATTGGTTTACACTGTTATACACAACAACAAAAGAAACTCTCACACACACAAAACAGTACTGCCTGTATTAAACTGACTAACTTTCCAGTTACATGAAAATTCAAAAAAGGAAATTTATTCTCAAGAAAAACAATAACTATAATGTACTACAAAAACACTCAAATCACAAAACTGGACAATTTACAATCTTACTACAAAAATTCACAGAAATTTATCTTAACACCCTGCTCAGTGCAAACTGTTAGCATCCCAAATCACATGAAGCTTCATGAACGAAGATGTATGCACATGAAGAAAGACCTACTTCATATACAAGATCAACACAAACCAACTAGATACTGATGAAGCAACACAATACAACCTGATCACACAATGTCAGTTAAACATATCTTACATAATACCCCATGTAAAATAACAGTTCTAAGAATATCACAGAGAATCAAGAAAGAAGATATCCTTATGGAAAGAAAGAAGATGTTATCTCACAAACACACTCTCTCTAATGCAACACAGGTGTAGATTCAAGTAGAGACAAACATGCTGGCAAAATTTATGTGTGGGAGGCTATGGAATGGTCAGCGAGATCTACAAATACATTGAACAGCTATAGAGCAATTTATCTATGGCGGAGACATCAACAGTGGATGAGTGTATTAAACATGAAACAAATGTGAATACAGCTTCAGTAATGGAAACTGGAAAACAAAGCATGTAATAAATGTTATTACGTGAGATATATAACTATACCACTATAAACAATTCATAAACTAGAATAACATAGTTAAAATTATGTTTCTGAGTCAAATAAATTATCTGACTCTAAAATATCAATCACAAATGCAAAATGCTGCATATTTCTTGCACATATCACTTGATTGATGGAAAAGAAACACAGCACTGAATCAATGAGAAATTTAAAATATAACTGTATGAGTACACTAATGAAACAGAAAACTATCATTGTGCACCACAAATTGTAGATGGTGACTGTGACAAGCTAAATACAGTGAAATAGTGAGTGTCTCATAAGGCTGAGATCATACAAATGAATATGCTGAGAATCTTAAAGAAACCTGTGTACTATTCAAAATTGGCTGAATATGCTATTCCACATATTATCCATTTATTTATCTATTCTTGTGTTTCATAGGTCTGTGATGCAAATGTATTGCCAGGACATAGAACGTGACAGATTATTACAGCAATAACCGTATCTAAATGGTTATGAGGCTTACAAACTATATAATATATGAACAGATACATAAGGTTCAGGAGTTTGAGCAACACCACAGATTATAGTAGTAATAATGATTATACAAAAAAATTATGTCTTATATTCTATTACATATAACCTGCATTCTGCTATCAACTGAAATGCTAGTGCTACATAGCCAGTTCTTATAGGAATACATAAAATTAAACACATTGTACCAGTTGTTACACATTGCCAAAAAATTGCTGTAAAGAATTGAAAGAACTATTTGAAAGATAAAGTTTCAGTTGTTTCTTGAATTTAGTCATATAGCCAATGACTGATTTAACATGAAATGTAAGTTTACTGTATACTTTTATGCTTGAATAATGAACTCCTTTCTGTAGCATGCTGAGATTTTTTATATCTTTGTGAAGACCATTTTTACTTCTTGTATCATTGTCTTGATATTCACTGTTTGTTTTGGAAATTGTATGATTTTTGTTCACAAAGCCCATTAGAGAAAAAATGTACTGAGATGGCATGGTGAGGATCCCGAGCTGTTGGAATAAGTTTCTACAAGAGCATCTGGGATGCACTCTAGCCATAACTCTGATGACTCTAAAACTTTGTTTGCTTGTGACTGATTACCCCAGAATGTGATGCCATATGCCATAAGTGAATGTAAATCTCCTAGGTATGCAGTTTTAATTGTTTCCAAGTCACAAACAGATGAAATTGAGTGAATAGCAAAGGCTGCTGAATTCAGTCTTTTGTATAGGTCATTGTGAACTGACCAGTTCAGATTGTTGTTTATTTGTAAGCCCAGGAATATGGAAGACTCAACTCTCAATATTTCTTTGCCACCACATTTTATTTCAATATTTTATTGTTTTTTATTTGCTGTTTGAAACTGAAAGAATTGAGTTTTGTTAACATTGAGTGACAGACCATTTGAAGTGAACCAATCTAGAGCTCTTTTGAATACAGTGGTTGCAGTGTTCTCTACACTGCAGTTGGGTGTTTTGTCGGACATAATGGTTGTGTCACCAGAAAACAGGGTGAAGTGTGCTTTTTTGTCATACAGCAGGACTGATCACTGATGAAGATGAGAAAAAGTAAGGGATGAAGCACCGAGTCCTGTGCCACTCCACATTTTACTGAGCCCAGTCAAAGCAGGCTGGTGCCACTGCAGAACTGTTCAATACTATCTTCTGCCTTCTGTCATCTAGATATTACTCAAGCCACATCCTTACTTCATCATTTAGAGCATAGTGCTCAAACTTCAGTCAGAGAAAGAAAGGAAGAGAAGGAGACAAACAGTGACAGGGAAAAGAGACAGGGCCTATGGAACTTCGCACGGAGTATAGATCGAGACACTTTTTATAAGGAAAGTAGGATGTTATTGTTTTTTCAGTCTTTGTTTTAATCTGACAATAAACAATCTATGTACACAAAGCAACATTATTTGCTGGACAAGTTCTAAGAATTTTTCTTGTTACTGTATAGATAGAGAGGTTTGACAAGACATGACCTCTTATAATAATTGTAAAGATCAAAAACAGAGATTGTGCTAACAGTGCACACTGTGATGTAATATCAACATTATACTGCTATTTCCAACACAACATGAAGTTTTTTTAATGAAAAGTTACTTGAAATATCAAACATACAATTTTCTATAATTTAGAACTGAAGTGAATTTGAAAGATGCTTTATGAGCATGTTTTCTAAAACAACAAAACCGACATCTCCAATTTCTCTATTGGCAGAATTAGCATTTGTATTATTTACAAAGTCTGTGACAGAAAAAGAGCAAATGTCGATAATGCTGTAAGTAATTTCTATACGGGATATATGATTTTCATTTTGGTGTGTTGTTTGTTTAGTATTTGTTATTGTAATCTGGGGTCAAGTGATACAATGGGGTGAACTGAGACAAAATGCAACATTTGTTATAATATGTATATGTATATGGGAAATGCCTTTACGGTTGCTCCCATCAGCCACCGCACCAAGTGCTAATTTTGTTTGTGCATGTAGTATCTCACTTAACATTTCCACCAGAACCAGCGCTGTGTGAGCCATATCATAATAAATGGGTCCCCCTCTCCCCTCCTTCCTCCCCCCCCCCCCCTACCTCTCCCAGGAAAACACTCAGTGTGTTGTGTGGCTAGAGAAACAAAATCATAGATTACTGTGGAGCGAAAGTTTGTGTCCCATTATGGAAAGAAGGCACCTGATGTCAAGTTAGTCACAACATGAATGGAAACTTTTTAGCAATGTGGTTGGCTGAGAAACGGACAAGCAGTGACAGACCTTATGTTTCGGAGGAGGATGTGCACGCTTTTACGAGGTTGCCACAGAAATCGATTAGACAAGATTCGCGGGAGTTTCACATGCTAAAGAGTATACAGTCTATGAACTGGTTTGCAAATGTCTTAAACTGTATGCATACTGGATTCTGTAGAAAAACACAACAGCATGGTGGAGCTTCAATTTATATTAGTAGTCATCTAGATTTGCAATATAGTGTCTTTAACATTGCTGAATATTGTATAGAGAATATGCTTGAAGCTGCTGCAATGCTACTTCCAACACTAAAACTCATAATAGTGTCAGTATAGCATACTCCAGATAGTGACAGTGAATTATTTACACATGTCTTAGAAAAAATGATCTTACACTTTGAAAAGTTAAGTAAATATAGAATATTAATATTTGGAGACATAAACATTGATATAAGGCAGTTATCCAATCTTGATAATGTTATCACCAATGCTGAAAAAGATCTGTATGAGCTAGGGTTGTTCAGTACTTATTTTCTTTCAGACCATGAGGGGATATGGTTAAAATTAAAAGTCAATAAACCTATATCTAACTGCCCCAAAGCAAAGCATATGAGGCTACTGTATGATCAAAATATTGACAACTACAGGACACAGTTGCAGATGGTTAGATGGAATGACATCCTACTTGATAGTGAAAGTGTTGAGGATGCATTTACAGTTTTTATCAATATACTCGCAGACATTTTTAAGACTTGTTGTCCAAAAGTTCTGAAAAGAAATACGGCAAAAACCAAAAAACATGACTCTACACCCAAGTGGTTCACACCCACTCTGCAGAGGGCTAGAGCATGATTTATTACGATAAATATAAAAATCATGATGCAGGCAAAGCTAGTTATATTCTATTCAGCCTTTGTAACAATGACAACTGTAGTTCCTCAGTTAAGCTTCTTGGCATTCATCTGGACCCAAAATTAACCTGGTAAACTCACACCAACTATGTATGCAAAAAGTTATCCCGAGTCACCTATCTGCTAACTAAGCACACGACTTGTGTGACGGATGAGCTATTGCTAAATGCATATCATTCCTTTTTTCATAGCCACCTCATGTACGCAGTGCTGTTATGGGGCAATGCCTCTAGGGCAAAAAGAATTTTTATTTGGCAGAAAAAGGCCATTAGGTGTATTGCTGGAGTGAGAAACCATGCATCATGTAGAGACTATTTCAAAGAGTTAAAAATACTGACACTTACATCACTGTTTATTCTGAGTTGCTTAGTGCACATAAAGGAAAACCAAGAAAGCTATAAACTGTGCGAGTCTGTACATAGCCATGGCACACGCCAAAGGCAGATGATGGACATCCCAGTTACTAGGCTTAAAAAAAATCCAAAACAGTTACACATGCACAGGGATACAATTATTTAACATGCTACCACCTACAGCACACAGTGTATCACTGGATGTCTTCAAAAATATTACAAAGAGGTGGCTTGGGCAAAAAGCATTCTATAGAATAGAAGAATTCAAAGTATGTAATAAAAATGATCTAATCTATTAAAACTGCTGTATTACATGACCACCATATTACATTAGCACTTCTGAAAATGTTATTGTATCATGTGGTTGTGCTTTATTTACATAATGTATTTTTACTCAATAGTTAACTGCTGTATGACATGACCACCCTATTACATAAGTTCTTCTGAAAATGTTATTGTACCATGCTGTTGTGCTTTATTTGCATAATGCATTTTCCCCAATGGTTAACATGTATTAAGCCTGTCTCATTTATATTTGTTAAAATGTTTTCTTAGCATGTGTATTGTGTTACACATATGGTATCTCCTTTTGTCATTCTGCATGACACATTTATGTTTAATGACTACTAACCATGTACAGTGTAAAACATATTAACTCATTCAGAATGTTAAAAATGTATGACTTATTTTGTAATTATATCATGTATGTAAAATGACAACATCAATTGCATGAAAAATGCTTAAAGATGGATCAATAAATCAATCAATCAATCAGTCCAAATCGTTCAGGCATCACAACCAAATGATCAATGATCACCTAAAACGTAAACGATTTACTGTGGACATGCTGAACCATTTGGATTGGGACGATGATTTCTTGAAGCATGTTTGTTTTTCCAATGAGGCTACATTTCATGTTTGTGGCTCAGTTAACCACAGTGATGTCTGGATCTTGGAATCAGGAAACCCTTGTGTTGTAGGCCTAAGTCGATTTGTTTACCTGGACATGTTTGCGAACTATACCGTTCCCCAGCTACAGAATACACAAGATACTCTCAACTTTCGGCAAGAGAGCACTGCCCCTCATTGGGCTCTAGAACTCTGTGATTTTCTTAATGAAACATTTCCCAACCGATGGATCGGCAGACACAACCCAATTCCATGGTCCCCGAGATCACTTCACATTAACACTTAGATTTCTCTCTTTGGAAGTATGTGTACAGAACAGCAGAAACAGACATTGTGACATTGCAACAAAGCATCAGAGATGCCATTAGCAAAATCACACCAGACATGTTGCAGAATGTGTGGCAAGAGTCTGAATACTAGCTTGATATTTTGCGTTTTACCAGGGGTGCACATGTTGCAGTGATTTAAATGTTGAAGTGTGTTACCTGTATTAAATGTTTATGTCAAGTTCCAAACTTAGTGAATAGAGGCACATATGGTACAACGCTTGCTTCATTTACTGTATTCAGTAAAGAGTTAAATTGTTTTGTTATCAGGGTAAACACTTATTGACACCCTGTATAATAGTATGAGACTGGAATGAGAACAGGAATACATAAAGAACATTAGGAAACAAAGAGAAATTGAACCAGGTTGCTACTGTACCATTTATTACATAAGAGTGCATAACTGTTTTTCAAGAGCAGGTGATAATAGGCCTACACTTATTTCACAATGTTTCATTTTTCACAATGTTCCATTTTCTGACAGTTAATTGTAATCAACAGTACCCAAGTAAGCAAATTTCATAGTTCTTTGATGTGTGTGCTTCGAAACAGTAAATATTCCTATCACGAAAGTTTTAATACAAAAAATTTAGAACTAGTTAGTTTCAGAACGATGTAAATCAGCATGGCGTATCCTCAGATGATTCACCATCAGCTTGTTAGAGCCTCAGGATACCTAACATCACGCTTACGTTAATGTAGCGTCACATCAAACGTGCTCTAGCTAAATTGCTGAGTGCGGAGGGAGCTGAAATTGTAAATGCTATGGTCTTTGTTCCGAAGACTGGTTTGATGCAGCTGTCCACACTAATTATCGTGTGTACGATCTTCATCTCACCATAAATTTTGCAATTCTCATTTGAAGTGGCTTACTGTAGTCAAACCTCGGTTCCCTACAATTTTACCTCCGTCCTCTCTCTTCTCTGCCTTCCCATCCCCTATCCCCTTCTCTTTTTCTCTCATACACACACACAATCACTTCCCTTCCTAATAAAGTTAATAACTCAGTGATCTCTCATGCTGTATCCTATCAACCAATCCTCTCTTTTAATCCAGGTTTGCCATAAATTTCTTTTCTCTCGGATTCTATTCAATACTTCATCAGTTATCCGATCTACCGATCTAGGTTTTAACATTTTTATGTAGCACGACATTTCAAAACGCCTATTTTCTTTTCGTCTGTACTACCCATAGTCCACGTTCCACTTCCATATAAGGCTGCACTCTTGACCAATGCTTCCAGAAAGTACTTCCTAACACTCAAATTTATAGTGCATATTAACATATTTTTCTCCTTTTTATTATTGCCAGCCTGCGTTTTAACTTAATCCACTGCCAGATATTTTTCTTCCCAATTAGGAAAACCGGTATACTGCTTACAGTACTTCATTTCTTAATGTAATTCCCTCGTTATATCCTTATGTAATTCCACACAGTTCCCAAATCCTTGTTTTAGTTTTGGTGACGTTCATCTTATTTCTTTTCCAGACAATGCCCATTCCGTTCACTGATCTCCAAAGTCCTTTGCTGTACCTGGACGAACTATAGTGTAATCGGAAAACCTAAAGGTTTCTATTTTTCCCATGCACCTTAAATTCCTTTTCCAAATTCCACCTTGCTCTCATTTCCTGCTTTCTCAGTGGACAGATAGAATAATGTGAAGGATTAGATAGACTCTTGTCTCAGTCCTTTCCGAATTATGGCCTCTTTTTAATGTCTTTCAATTCTTATAGATAGAGTCGGTTTCTTCACAAGTAGTAGACATCATTAGTTTTCTGTATTTGATCACGGTAATTCCAGATTTTCAGAGAAAGTATTCCATCGTGGAGAATTAATAATTAACAAAATGAGAGTGTCGTCTTTCGGGAGCCATCGTTTGAATGTATGGCATATTCCGAGGTCCCAGCTAAGTTAGGAAAACAGAGATAAATTTACTACAGTGGAAGGATGCAATATTAATTGAGAAAATGTTATTTCGTCGTCTCCTTCGAATGATGATTGGCACTGCAACGAATCAGATGAAAAATAGCAGATCACGTCATCTCTTTTTTACTGTGTCCTTAGAGTATTTAGTGTGTCCTGAGTTACTGGTCCGATAGGAATATGATGGTTTCCACGTGAAGAAAGGAGTGCAGACCGAACTGATGTACTGAATTATATAGTTCTGAAGTTAAAATAATACTTTTCACTTTACGTGCAATCAAAATGCTCTGTTTGAAGGCGTTGGTGCAGTAAAGAGATGTGAAATAGGTGTCGTTTTTGGTATGATTTCTACAGTAAAATATCTCCAGCACAGTAGATAAAGTAAAATGTTTACTAAGAGTACGTATTCTCATGGACAGATTCTTACGGTAACTGCTAAGGAGCTGATCGATTTCTTATATTCACTCATATTTGCAAAATATTTCTGGTGGACTTTCCGTTGGTGAGTATACCCATCGAAGGTAAAGACTCCTATATGTGTCTTGTATGTTGTAGGCAACTGCAAGAGATCGAGAAGTATAGCCACTGAGGAAGGGCCACTAAAATAGATAACGTTCATCAGAGATATATTGAGTCCGAGACCGGAATAAACAGTCAGTTCAAGAGAACATTTTTCTAAGATGAGCTGTTCAAAATGTCGACTGCTATCGTCACGAGAGATGCACAGCAACAGTTCACAATCTCGGGAGGTTGGACTACTGCTGCTCCATGCCAGTACACTTGTTTGTTTTATACCACAAACCCCGAGGACTTGAAAATATTAGGAAATGCTTATTAACTGTAAAAAATTACGACAGGATAATATTGGATCTGTCTCGCAGACGTAATAAATATGTCAGACATTACGAATATGTTGCTCGTAACCTTTGTCGAAACTGTGCACCACGTCACTAGCAAATCAATGTCCGTAAAAGAGAATTTATCCACGCGACTTGACGGGAAAGATGGTGGGACAGGATGTTAGGCATTATCGAGCGATGTCTACGGAAGTTAGCAAAATTAACGGAAGAGCTGTTCAGTGTCTCTATGAACAACATCAAAGATGGAGTAAATATCAGGTCAATTTCCATCCCCTTCCTGGTGAGCATCTAATTCCTGTGCCCAAAAAATCGAAACAGTGGCTGTGATGCAGGCAGCGACGGAAGTCAGACAACTCTTATAATAAAAATGACTAAAATATCTCTTCAAACGGAGACCTTTCACGAAGTTCGGTGGATGTCGGCGAAAAGCATCATCTTCCACGCTGGCCTTTTGGTTCTGGTACAACAAATCTGGACACCCACGCTACGTACAGGAAAGAGGAAGGAAGATATCACAAAGCAACATTGGTAACTGTGTGCACCCCAGAGATGCACAAGATAGCCCGCACTGTGCTACTAGTGATTGCGCTTGTAATGTGTCGAGATGGTGGGATGTGTTTGGGGCATGCAGCATCGGGTGGGAACAGTTGTCGGCCAACATCAGGGCAGCGCATATCAGAGATGTTTTTCTTGAAAAAGCTGTTGCTGAAAGTTCGCGCGATTTCTCTTATTTACCACTCCTCGGGGGAAGGCAGACATTAAAATGGACAGCGTGACGCTGGGACTGGATCAGGGCACGAATAGCGAGGTCGAGGTCTAAAACTACAAGTGATTAGCACACTGAGCGGTCTATTTTAATAAACTGCAAAAAAGGGAAGATATGTACTTCTACTAAAGGGAGACGAATGTCTCGAGTTTAACATAATGAAATACGACTGTTTTGCAACAGAGAGAAAAGGCCTGGCTTATGATGGGACATTTGGATCTCGCCTGTTGGCTCAGTTCGAAATTTAGCAGTTGAGTGCAATAGAACATCAGCCAGCTAAAAATCGTGGCACAGGACTTCACTCTTGTCTCTATCTTGATCGACGATGGACGTGCCATAGGGGCTGCTCAATATTAACAGTATGTTCAGTGGAAGTGTAGCAGCACACGTGGATTAAATGAGGGAAAAAGAGGTCCTATGAATGTGTGTCTGGAAATGGACGGTGTTCGTACAGCGGCAACAAATCGTCCCAGACACAGTACAGAGCTGCATCGCATTCACGTCACAACAGATGTTCGAAGTGGCCTCCATCGGATGCAATGCGCGCTTTCAGACATTGTATCATAGATTGCCGCACTTTGGCTTACACAATGTTGATGGGCCACTTATCTGCAGCTGGTACTAGGGTTCATCTCAATATCCCGTAGAATCCTGTCCTCCAAATCCGGTGTACGCACAATCCGCCGCCTTCCTTCATGTTCGTCTCTCCGAAACGATCCATGATTACACAAACAGCCAAAAATAACTCGAAATTTTATGAGGTGTGGTTGGTGTCTGTGAGGACACTTACTTTGGTATAGCCGTGTTACCTGTCGACTGTTAGCCAAAAATAACTCGAAATTTTATGAGGTGTGGTTGGTGTCTGTGAGGACACTTACTTTGGTATAGCCGTGTTACCTGTCGACTGTTTCCATCTGATTGGCCGAATACAAATACCATGTCAGCTTGTTCGCCACAGGAATACAGGAGCATTCTGCTGCTTACAGTGCGCTGCGGCAATCACACAGCTTATAACACACGAGGAACACACGGCACATGGTCAGAGGAACTTTCATTCGTCAGCGCCATCTACCGTGGCAACGATGCATTTCCGATCACATGTTCATAGTACCTCTTTTTCTCCATTTCTATACTTACGCTCATAAATTAAGGATATTGCTGATACATGGTGAAACAACGCTCTGCTGGGCGGTTTGCGGGTTTAAATCAGCTCGAGGTATGACCATGTGGTGCATTTGACCTACGATGGCGCTGGCAGCAGTCCACATATGCAGAGGTATGTTGGTGCATGTCAGAGTGCGGTGCAGCGAGTAAGTGTGAAGACGTTTTCAGACGTGCTAATGGTGGCTGTGTTGAAAATGGCTCAAACATATTGATGACGTTATGAGGGGTAGAATACTAGGGCACTGGAAGCTGGTCAAACACAGCAGGTCATAGCAGGGAAACGTGTACAGGCGCTACAGTACGAGACGTGTACAACACCACAAGAAGACCGATATCTCACCATCGGTGCCCGCAGACGGCCATGGAGTACTGTAGGTAGCCTTGCTCGGGACCTTACCACAGCCAATGGTACAGTTGTCTCCATACACACAGTCTACAGACGACTGAACAGACATGATTTATTCGCCCGGAGACCTGCAAGGTGCATTCCACTGACTCCTGGTCACAGGAGAGCCCGTAAAGCCTGGTGTCAAGAACACAGTACATGGTCATTGGAACAGTGGTCCCAGGTTATGTTCACAGACGAGTCCAGGTATAGTCTGAACAGAGAATCTCGCCGGGTTTTCATCTGGCGGGAACCAGGAACCAGATACCAACCCCTTAATGTCCTTGAAAGGGACCTGTATAGAGGTCGTGGTTTGATGGTGTGGGGTGGGATTATGATTGGTGCATGTACATCCCTGCATGTCCTTGGCAGAGGAACTGTAACGGGTCAGGTGTATCGGGACGTCATTTTGCACCAGTATGTCCACCTTTTCAGGGGTGCAGTGGGTCCCACCTTCCTCCTGATGGATGAAAACACACGGCCCAATTAGCTGTCATCGTGGAAGAGTACCTTCAAACAGAAGGTATCAGGCGAATGGAGTGGCCTGCCTGTTCTCCACACCTGAACCCCACCGAGCACGTCTGGGACGCTCTCGGTCGACGTATCGCTGCACCTCTTCAAACCCCTAGAACACTTCAGGAGCTCCGACAGGCACTGGTGCAAGAATGGGAGACTACACCGCAGCAGCTGCTCGACCACCTAATCTAGAGTATGCCAACCCGTTGTGCGGCCTGTGTTCGTGTGCATGGTGATCATAACCCGTATTCATGTCAGGGCACATACGCAGGAAACAGTGGCGTTTTGTAGCACATGTGTTTCGGGACGGTTATCTCAACTTATCACCAATACCTTGGACTTACAGATCTGTCTCGTGTGTGTTCCCTATGTGCCTATCCTATTAGCGCCAGTTCTGTGTAGTGCCATGTTGTGTGGCACCACATTCTGCAGTTATCCTTAATTTATGAACATGAGTGTAGCTAAGAATGCGTCTCTGCAGTTTGTTGGTTTTATTCATGTTCACCCTGTATAAGAGCGCAGTTGAGGTGAAACGTAAGGGAAAAGAGAAAGGGGTTCTCCTGTTTCATGATAATGCACTATCGTGCAGTTCTAACTCCCTCGGTCTCCTGAAAAAGCCCTGAAGTGCCGATGATTCCTGTCGGAGGACAGTGTGCAGCAAGCAGTTACGGACTTCTCCAAGCAACAGGACACAGTGTTTACCGAACGATACCTTCAACCTGGTGTGGGTTGGGTGATTGCCTCAATGCTTGCTGTGATTCTGCCTGACAGGTACACCGACTTTGGACTATACGGCCTTCGAACGGAATCTTTCTGACCTCCCTTACATTCAGGGTGTAAGTGATATAAGTGTGGATATTTTTATGTGTGGTACCTTAATATGCACACACATCAGTGTGTTGGCTGTTGTTTCTCTTTGTCGAACAGTCTTCTCACAAACACGTCACGTAATTTACGACTTCTTGTATTCTGCACGGTCGTGACTGAACCTCTAAGTGGCTACGCCTGCCAGTGTAGATTAACCGTTTTCTATGCACCGGTCCACATTTCAACACGTGACTTGCTGCCCAGGGGAAAATAACCATTATTGGCTTTCTCTCGCCTCATAGAATTTAAAATGTAGACTGGCCACGGCAAGAAAAGCATTTCCCAAGAAGAGAATTTGTTAACATCGAATATACATTTGAGTGTTAGGAAGTCATTTCCGAAAGTATTTGCCTAGGGTGTAGCCATGTATGGAAGTGAAACGTGGACGATAAACAGTTTCGACGAAAAGAGAATAGATGCTTTCGAAATGTGGTGCTACAGAAGAATGTTGAAGATTAGATGGGTAGATCACGTAACTAATGAGGACGTGCTGAGTAGAATTGGGCAGCAAGAATTTGTGCCACAAGTGGACCAAAAGAAGGGATCGGTTGATAGTACACATTCTGAGATATCAAGGGATCACCAATTTAGTATTGGAGGGAAGTGTGGGAGGTAAACCAAAAGATGAATACAGTAAGCAGATTCAGGAGGATGTAGGTTGCAATAGTTATTGGGAGATACACAGGCTCGCACAGGATAGAGTAGCATGGAGAGCTGCATCAAACCAGTCTTCGGACAGAAGACCACGACAAGAACAACTCGGCACATGTACTTGGAGGTAGTACCCAACCAAAAAACGTACGACTTGTAATAACTACAATTATTAGTCTGCAAATGACGGAAGTGCTGATATAATGTTGTTCAGAACGCCAACCTTAGCAACGAATAGACGTAACTGTACTAAATCCGCCATACCCTGTGTGTATTCGTTAACATATGAATTATTCATAGGACATTTTTGCCAGTACAGCCATTTAATTACAGGAGTAACTCGTCAGTTAGTGTGAACATATTAGGATAATCGTGGTAGGAAAGTTCCTTTGGTGTTCTGTGCTCGTAAAGTAATAAAAATACATATTTCTTCACAGGTAAGATATGTTTTAATGTGCCTCAGGGTACAAGCTTCCTCATAACACGTCAGTAGACGTGCAGCTTCACTGTTTGGACTTCGTCATGAAGATTAGCCGATCTTTCACTCTTTGTAGCCGACAAAGTCTACTGACGACCCTCTTATTGAGTAGTTAAATTGATTGTGAAACGGTACAGTAGTTTCCGCTCCATAAGCAGCAGGTTTCGCTGCTCGCTCGCAGCGGGAAGTACAAACAGAGGCGGCTCCGCCGCCAATTTTATTGCACGACGCGACCGGCCGCGGGTGCAACAGAACCCATGTGGACGGGTGGAAAGAAATGTGTCAGGCTTCATAATACGTATTTACATATGTCGTGTATTATGCATTTCTTGTAGGTGAATGTGAATCTACACATGAACTTTCCTAATCCTCCTCACACCTTTCCGTAAAGCGTGACCAAATCTTAGTTGGGAAGTAGTTCTGTAGTATAGTAGTGCCAACCTTACTCCTGGTTGGGGGATCAGAGAGACAGCACAGGCAGGTAAAAGTCAAAGACTTTCCAGTGTCACAAGATTTGGGGTGGAGAGGTTGGTCACGGCCAGGTGGTTCGACCACCCCCTCCACTGGGGCCCAGGAAGACCTCCGGGTGCCCGCCATATTCTGGGAGTGTTACAGAAGACGGGTAAGTGAGCAGATGTGCCCTCAGTGCGTCTGTCTCAATGTTCAAGCATGGAAGAGAGGTATTTGAATATTTGTACTAATTCTTTTATTTCCAGCTTTGGATTGTGTAAGGATATGAATGTGCTCGTTTAATTCCGGAAATTTGACCCCCTGTGTTAATGTATCTGGTCCCCAGTTTGCCCGTTATCTTCCTCACATAGTGGATGTCCCATGTAAAATATTGGGAGACTTCGGTGGTATACATTTGGCCAATGCAATTCCGTCTTGCCCGTAGAAATGTGCGTGCAGATTAGTATATAATGTACCCGAGCTTTAAGTTGTAAAATTGTTATATCTGTAAAATGGAACAATTGCTGCAATCGCTGTAAAATCGAGTGATAATGTTTAAAATAAATAGGTAATAAATCGTCATCGATCTTTAACATGCCTTAAAAAAAAATCACATAGGAGCCCAGTTAAAGGAATTCATTCAAAAATAGAAGATATAGAATGCAGGGACCTACACATCAGCGTGTGAGCCCTCCAGCCCCTTGCCTAGTATCGTACAGAAAGGGCGCGCTCTCTAGGTAGCGCTCTCAAGTTCCCCTCCGCAGTTATCCGTTGCGCAATTTTCATTCAGGGCTTGACGACATCAACTTTCATCTGGCGTCCCTAGGCAAGGAGGTTTGACGGCAATCTTTCATTTGTATTACGTGTATATTCCAGAGTTATCCATTGCTTTATAAATGGGCCTTAGTTAATCATTAACGTGCACAAACTGTAGGACAACTTAGAAATGAAAGCGAGGTAATAAGTAATAAAGGAGCTAAAACCGTGATAAAGAGTACTTGTCACCACCAATCAAGTGATCCGTGTACCTCTGATGCATCTTCGATTGCACGACGTTCCTTCAAGTGTGCCAGTAAAAGGATAAATGTGCTTTGCCATTCTTCGTTACTATATGGACGCAAATGCTGTGGGACTAATTGAAGAAGTTAAAAAGAGGTTCTTTGAGCCTAAGGCTGATATCTAATAACGAGCGTCGTAAACACGACCCCGTCAGACAGCGACTTGCTGAGTGACATTCACCTCCTCACTACTTCTTGACGAGGCCACTGCTTGTTGAGCTAAATTGTCTTACATTGAGTGGAACTGGTACAGCACTACCCCATACGTGACCATGATGCTGACGATCGATATGAGCAGCGAGCGGTCGATGGCGAAGAAGCCCGCAGCGGAGAACTGCAGAGGCGGCACGCGGAGGGACCAGCCGGCGAGCTTCCAGCGCACCTCCTCGGCGCGGGCGCCGGCGGCAGCGCAGCACTCGACCAGCACGGCGATCCTGAGCAGCGAGTAGGCCAGCACGACGACGCACTCGGCCAGCATGGGCCCGACGTCGGGGCCGAGCAGCAGCTGCTCCCACGTCATGGCGACGCTGAGCAGCATGTTGATGCTGAGCAGCAGCGAGACCAGGGCGGCGGCCACGTCGCTGGCGACGGCCAACCCGAACTGGGTCTGCAGCAGCCGTACGGCCCGCAGCGCCGCCATGTACCGAGAACGCACGGCGACGGCGCCCTTTGTTTCCTCCGGCCCTCTGCGTGGCGCTGACATGTTTGCGTAGGCAGTGATGCTTTCTGTAAAGAAGCAGAAAATCTGATGGAATTACATTTTCCTGGAGACGTATGAGTCTCAACTACACCTTCGATAAGGACAGAAACTGAAGCAATGAATTAAAATTTCTGCAGTAGCCGGAACTAGAACCTTTTTTATCTTTTTAACAGTAATAAAACTTGATTCAATTTAGTATACAGGGTGGTCCATTGATCGTGACCGGGCCAAATATCTCACGAAATAAGCGTCAAAAGAAAAAACTACAAAGAACGAAACTCGTCTAGCTTGAAGGGGGAAACCAGATGAGGCTATGGTTGGCCCGCTAGATGGCGCTGCCATAGGTCAAACGGATATCAACTGTGTTTTAATAAATAGCGTTGGGTTGGGTTGTTTGGGGAAGGAGACCGGACAGCGACGTCATCGGTCTCATCAGATTAGGGAAGGACAGGGAAGGAAGTCGGCCGTGCCCTTTCAAAGGAACCATTCTGGCATTTGCCTGGAGCGATTTAGGGAAAACACGGAAAACCTAAATCAGGATGGCCGGACGCGGGACTGAACCGTCGCCCTCCCGAATGCGAGTCCAGTGCCTAGCCACTGCGCCACCTCTCTCGGTTTAATAAATAGGAATCCTCATTCTTTATTACATATTCATGAAGTACGTAAAGAAATATGAATGTTTTAGTTGTACCACTTTTTTCGCTTTGTGATAGATGGCGCTGTAATAGTCACAAACGTATAAGTATCACGTAACATTCCTCCAGTGCGGACGGTATTTGCTTCGTGATACATTACCCGTGTAATGGACCGTTTACCAATTGCGGAAAAGGTCGATATCGTATTGTGATCAAAATACCCAACGGGGGCATGTGCTATGTGTGCTGCTTGGTATCCTGGGCGACATCATCCAAGTGTCCGGACCGTTCCCCGGATTGTTAAGTTATTTAAGGAAACAGGAAGCCGGCCGGGGTAGCCGAGCGGTTCTAGGCGCTACAGTCTGGAACCGCGCGACCGCTACGATCGCAGGTTCGAATCCTGCTTCGGTCATGGATGTGTGTGATGTGTTTAGGTTAGTTAGGTTTAACTAGTTCTAAGTTCTAGGGGACTGATGACCTCAGAAGTTAAGTCCTATAGTGCTCAGAGCCATTTTGAAACAGGAAGTGTTCAGCCACATGTGAAACGTCAGCCACGACCTGCAACAAATGATGATGCCCAAGTAGGTGTTTTAACTGCTGTCGCGGCTAATCCGCACATCGGTAGCAGACAAACTGCGCGAGAATCGGGAATCTCAAAAACGTCGGTGTTGAGAATCCTACATCAACATCGATTGCACCCGTACCATATTTCTATGCACCAGGAATTGCATGGCAACGACTTTGAACGTCGTGTACAGTTCTGCCACTGGGCACAAGACAAATTACGGGACGATGACAGAGTTTTTGCACGCGTTCTATTTAGCGACGAGGCGTCATTCACCAACAGCGGTAACGTAAACCGGCATACAATGCACTATTGGGCAACGGAAAATCCACGATGGCTGCGACAAGTGGAACATCAGCGACCTTGGCGGGCTAATGTATGGTGCGGCATTATGGAAGGAAGGATAATTGGCCCACATTTTATCGATGGCAGTTTAAATGGTGCAATGTATGCTAATTTCCTACGTAATGATCTACCGATGTTACTACAAGATGTTTCACTGCATGACAGAATGGCGATGTACTTCAAACATGATGGATGTCCGGCACATAGCTCGCGTGCTGTTGAAGCGGTATTGAATGGTATGTTTCAGGACAGGTGAATTGCTCGTCGAAGCACCATACCATGGCAGCGCCGGCCGAAGTGGCCGTGCGGTTAAAGGCGCTGCAGTCTGGAACCGCAAGACCGCTACGGTCGCAGGTTCGAATCCTGCCTCGGGCATGGATGTTTGTGATGTCCTTAGGTTAGTTAGGTTTAACTAGTTCTAAGTTCTAGGGGACTGATGACCATAGATGTGAAGTCCCATAGTGCTCAGAGCCATTTCAACCATTTTTTTTTTAAATCTGTAGTTGAGATACCAGAAATATTCAATCATATCGCTTCTTGCTAGAGATGATCCTTTCTCGCTGTTTGTTTGGATCATTAATTTCAGAAGTATTATAGGCAGGAAAGTGGAGATAATGGACTTGTAGCACTATTGAAATAAGCCCTTCGTATAAGCGTTGCCAACCGCAGCGCCGTACTCTGCCTGTTTACATATCTCTGTATTTTAATACGCATGCCTATACCAGTTTCTTTGGCGCTTCAGTGTATTAAGAGATGTTATATTAGAGTTCATTTCAGTTTCTCAATTGAAAATTTTCCGCTTTTATAACGTTTTCGTTGAATATCTTTTCGGTGTTGAGAATTCGCTTTTTTCTTTCTTTGGACTTGGGATATTTGTCCTTGTGTCTGTTTCTGTGATAATTTCAGTCTTTTTGTGAAGTTTTCGAGCTAGGTTTGTTGGCTTGATTCCTGTTTGCGTCTGCACTGTTGCTAGTTTGCAGTGGAATTTAGTATATTTTGATTTTTCGAGGACTTCATAGTTTGGACGTCCTGATTTTATGTGGAAATGATGACACCGAAACTTATCATCGGGGTAATGCATATAAAAGACCTCATGGTTACAATATGGCTTACAGTTTTAACATTATTAAGAAGTTTATAGGAAGACTATGATGCACAGTAAAATCTAAATGAAGTGAATATGGGGAAACACATATTGAGGGGCAGTTTAGCTTAATCACTTCATGTTTAGAGTGATTAGGCATGAGATTCTGGAATAGAATTTAGTTTTTTATATGGATGCGTTTTAACATGGTAATATTTCTAACACAGGTTTAATTTAAGGATGTGGCAGTTAATGAAGCACCACAGTTCGGCGAAAATATTAAACTCTCTTTGGCAGTGAGGGAACTTTAGTTTTTCCTTTTGCTTTCTCCTTTCTCTGCTGTTCACTATTCACTGACACTGGCGACGACAGTCGATGGCATTAACACAAAAACAAATCTCACACAACACTGAATCACTGCACTGTAGAGGTTTTGTAGGAGAGGCTGCTGTGCGGGCGGACTGCGACCTCCCTCCGCCTCAGCTGGGCTCCCGTCTGCGGGGGGCGGGGGAGGGGCCGACGTCAAGCGGGCTGAGTGGCTTCTTTAAAGCCCGCCTTGGGGGCTACTGAATAAAGTTCGTGAACTCCGGTCTGTATCTTATGGAAACCATCGCTTTTTTATTTTCCTCCTGTAAATATGACGGGTATTCTATGCTGTGTTTGTGCTTTAATTCGATAATTGACTACACAGTCTGGCCTAAAATCCATTACGTGCTTAGCATTTTTTGTTTGCGGAAAGGTTTTGTGTCCAATCACCAATGTAGTCAGTAACTCTAGGTTTATATTCGCCGTAGTGGTTCTGTTGATTAGAGCTAGCATCGTTGCTGTGTTTCCGCACTGGAAGCCATACATTAAGGTGTCACTGGAGTCGCAGTTAAGGTATCAGACAGTTGATCTCAGGCTGATTGCTGCACGTTTTGTATTTGCGAGCACGATGTCGTTTATTACCTTATACCATGTTGTTTTTATTTCGGTACTTAAGACAACTTCGTCCGAGTTTTGTCACATTTATTTCCATTTAAAGTTTTTTTTTTTTTTTTTAATTTCAGTTTTGTTCCGTCGCGCTTCTCTCAGTTCTGCATATAGATTTTTTGTTGTTCTTATGCGTGGGTTACCGGCTATTTCTAGTGCGCATCATTTTTGCAAGCAATATTCATTTACGTATTTTAGTTTGAAAAGAGATATTTTCTAGGTTTTTATCGGCCCTTTTTCTGACTCTGGCCGGCATGCGGTTAAGAAGGCAAGTGTCAAGCAGTCTGGATTTGTCTTCTTCTGAGGCACTCAAACGGTGGATATGAAGCGCAGCGGATTTCCTTTGTAGGTCAAATGGTTCAAATGGCTCTGAGAACTATGGGACTTAACATCTGAGGTCATCAGTCCCTTAGAACTTAGAATTACTTAAACCTAACTAACCTAAGGACATCACACACATCCATGCCCGAGGCAGGATTCGAACCTGCGTCCGTAGCAGTCGCGCCGTTCCGGACTGAAGCGCCTAGAACCGCTCTGCCACCGCGGCTGGCCTTTGTAGGTCGATAATGACCACTCCTCCGTCGTGTATATCCAGTATGCACGTGGTGCGCTGCACTTTAAAGATTTCACGACGCCGTAGAAGGTTGTGTATTGCCCCTTCTATGATTCTCGTTATCTCTTTTGGTAGACTTGGCACTTGTACCAGAAACCACGCTTTTGATAGTAAATATTCGCTGATGAGACTCGCCTTCTGGAATAAGTTCACCTCCCCATATCCGTCTGATCTTGCAAGTCCACTTATTTCCTGTAGAACTGAATGCCAGTTTTGGGCCGCCATTTTAATTGGACACGAATATAGCTGTAGCATCAAGCATTAGTGTGTTTCAACTACCGTGTACCGTGTGCTACCTGCGTTAAGTTTCTCGTTTCCGATCAGTATGAATACAGTCTCTTTCGGATTTACTTTTGTCCTGTCGCTTTTTCAAAATTTGGAGAGCTTTTTGTATTCTTGCGAGGTCTGCCTTGCCTTTTATGAAGAATCTTACGTCATAATCTTACGTCATCAGCGGGGACTTTACATTTTACTCCAGTGACATGCGACGAGATTGCGGTGGGGGTAGTGTTGATTTTCCGCAGCAAGGCATCCAAAGCTGTGGCAAGTGCCACAGAGAGCGAGAAGCTCTGTTTACCGATCTCAGAACTTGTGTCGGTTTTGTGTTACAGCCATTTATTGACGCCCTGGAGGTGGCGCTGTTAAATAGATTCTTTATTATTCGGATAAAGGAATTTCCGAGGCCGAGTTTTTCTACAGTCTTATATACATAGTCGTGACTTACTCTGCCGAAGGCCTTATGGAAGTCCACCGACATGATCGCAACCTCTGATTTATTTACTGTTTTAATTTCTATGTCGTCTATATATTGGGCAATGGCTCATAGGTGGTCCTTCTGGGGACGACGCACGTCTGGTGAGGGCTAATAATTTTCTTCTTCTTCATGTAGCTCGTCTGCCACGCATCGCGCTGCTAATTTGTAGTCAGCGTTTAGCAGCGTGCTAGGTCTGTAACCCTCTATTTTTCGTGGTCTGCCTTTCTTCGGGGTTAAGATTATGTGTCCCTTTGTAAAATCTGGTATTTTTTTGACCGCCGATTACGTCATTCACTACTTCGGCTAAGGTGTCCCCGACGATATCCCAGTACGTACAGTAGAATTCAGTGAGAATACCATCAGATCCCGGTTATATTCTTGCTGCGGTGGGTTTAACGACGATATGGACGTCTTCTTTTTCCATACTTTTTTCCAGGTTCCATTTATCTTCGTCAGTCAGAACATCAGGCAAGTTGTCTAGGACGACGTCTGTGGCTGTGTCACTCAATTCCTCTCGCTTGACACAGTTGGCTAAGGTAGTCATGTATCTGCCCCAGAATGACTGGTGTTGGTGCTATAGTTCTTCCGTCTTCTGTTTGAAATTCCTTAACTTCTTTTTGTCATGTCTTTATAATTATCCTGCTGATATGGTGTACTGTGGCCTGTTGTTCTTCTTCGGTCCAAATCGGTAGGCTTCTAGTTTTGATTTCTTTTGTTTATTCTTTTTGCATGTTGATGAGTTTCGCCTTTATGTGCCTTAGTTTGTGCAAGCGCTTCGCCTCGTTGCCCGTCGGAGCCGAGTCGCCTGAAAATGTGCTAACCACTGCATCACTGTAGCATTGTGGTCACCAAAGGTGTGAACCGAAGTTTGCTTTATGCAGAGCACTGGAGTAGGCTAGTCCGTGCATGTGTGGTAGCCGCATTGCTATGGTGTCTACCAACTAAGCAGGAAACATGTGTTCAAGTCCCGACTATGGCAGAAATTTTAATTCATTGCTTTAGCTTCTGTCCTTATCAAAGAAAAAGAAAATCGTTACTCAATTTTCAGAATCGAGATGTCTATCTAGAATTCAAGCGTAATTCACTCTGAAAGTCTTAAAGTCCATTTCAGCTTCAGAGAGACATTGCCGTCTTAGAAACAGGACTGCGTAACTCGTATTACATAGAGGCGTGAAACAACTTTTGCATACAACTCCACGAGCCATCTTATGGTGTATCGCGTAGTACCACAGTCACTTCACACTTTTCTGTTCCAGTCACCGATGGTGCGTGGGAGGAACGAAGTTTGGTAATAGTACTGTAACGGTTCACTTACATCCGTTACTTTTATTTTCCCGTGAAATACTAATTAGGAATCCAATAATAGGGTAAAACACGAGTTGACACGTGGTCTAACCGCCGGCACGGTATCTCAGCTTGTTCAGTCAGCAGACTGACCACCCTCTTCTTCTTCTTCTCGTGGTTTCACTACCCTGCATGGGTCTTTGCCTTCTTAAAAATTTTCTTCCATTCTCCCCTCTCGTTTATGGAAGCAAAATTTTACATTATATTACTCTGGGAGAGATTTTTCATAAGGAGAGCAAGGTGTTGGATCCACTGTAGCAAAAAATATGCACAAATCTATCCTTGCCTTTACGCCATATAGTGATAGAGTATTCACCCTCAAAAAACTGGAAGTTTCCATATTAAGACTTTTGGAAACATATACCTCCAACAGAAGTTTCAGGTGAGGACCTGATTGATAGCTTTTACGACCAGCTGCATGAAGTCTGTGAAATGTTACCTGCATATGGTCAGAAATAGTCCTAGGGGATTATAATGCAAAGCACGGAAAAGAAAAACCTTTCCACTCCCTTTTTGGCAAAGAAAGCTTGCCTGAGGCAACAAGTACTAATGGGCTGAGGGCTGCCCAATTTGCGGCTGCCAGTGATATTGAAACAGTAAGCACCCCAAGAAAAATATCCACAAAGGGCCTGGAAAATTCCAGGAATGGATGATGCACATTAGATTAACCATGTATTTGTATAAAAATATGGGCAAGCGGTATTAAAAACGTACGCATGTTTCGGGGAGAGAACTCAAACTCGGACCACTGCCTTGTAGCTGCAAAAATGAGGCAAAGGGTTCCTATGGTATATAAAGGGAAAACTAGGAGAATTCTGAAATGGAATGTAGATATATTGGAAGATAGAGATACAGCTTTCGAATATCAAAATAAACTGAAATAGAAACTACAGCTGGTGGAGCACAGTAATGACACAGAGGAGGTATGGGGATGTATCAAGAATAATATCATAACTGTGGTAAAGGACGTCGTGAGAATCTAGCATACCTAGAAACGAAGACTGGTATGACGATCAATGCAGACAGGTGGTGCAAAGGAAGAAAGAAGTAAGACTAAAATGCCTCCAATGAAATACGAAAATTAACCAGATTTCATATAATGGAAAGAGGATAGAATAATCAAGGGAATGCAGAAGAAAGAAAAGAGAAGTGTTGAAATGGAAGATAGAAGACATGAAAGAGGATTATAATAGGAATGAGAGTAGATAGTTTTAAAGAAGTTAAAAGAAGGAACACAAGGGTATAGACCTAAAATAATAGGCTGCAGGGATAAAGATGGAAACCTGCTGACAGAAAAGGGGAAAATGATGAACAGGTGGAGAGAATATTTTAAAGAAATACTGGAGAGTGATCACACAGATGGGGAGCAACGAATATAACACACAATAAAACGAAGAACAGAAGAGCCTACTCTCGTAGAAGTACAGAAGGTGGTGAACTGTCAAAAAAAATCACAAATCTCCAGGAAATGACGGAATAATTGTCGAAGAAAGAATTCCAGGAGAATGGACTACAGGTGCAACCCATCTCATACATAAGAAAAGTGACAAAGCATGTTGCTCTAACTACAAAGCGAACACTGTTGAATGTGGCATATAAGGTTTCATCTGGGATCCTGTACAATAGACTAGTCCCACATGTGGAAGATATATTGGGAGGTTATCAGTGTCGCTTTAGCCGTACTGTTTCAGTATCAATAAAGGAGTTGGACAAGGTGATGTTCTTTCCACAATAATTTTCAGTTTGACCTTAGAAGCAGTTATACGAAAACTGCACACATCTGCGCACATAGATATAAGAATCACGCAGTTGGCTGCATATGCTGATGACTATGCAGTTACTAGTAGACGAAGGATGTCATTGGAGAGAATAGTGGTGAAACTGAAATAAGCCGTTCAGCATCGGTAACCGGAAATTAATCAAAAATCAAAAACCAAATATACGAAATTCCCTTGCACAGGGTATTGACCATCCTATGGAAAAAGAAAAAAAAGGAATCTGAAAGATGATATGTGACATGTGACATCCACATAGAACCATTGACGAAAAACAATGAAGACATGGATCGAGTGAAACAAAGAGTACCGGGGTGGTGGGGGGGGGGGGGGGGGGTGGAGAAGGCGTCTGGCTAGTAATCAGAACGTCCTGTGTCTCGGGTTCGAACCAATCACTGCTCACAATTTGAATAAAAACAATAGTAAACGGCGGCTGAAGCTTACCGGTGTAAGGAGTCACTTTGGTTCTGACAATGGCATTGGCAAACTTTGCGGAGGAGTGGACAGAGTTTCGGGGCAACCTCTTCTGCTTGGGAAACTACCACTACAAGGTGAAAACTATGACCAACGGCATGATGATGGAGAAAGCATTTGAAACCACTGCATTAAACACACGCAATGTGCACCCACGGGACATCTAGGTTGTAATTGGAGAAATGTCTTGATGATCTCTTCAAAGGCAAAAGAATTGAATTATCCCCCATTCGGATTTCCGGGAGGGCACTGCGAAGGTGGAGGTAACCATAGACGAAGGTTTGAATAACCAACGAAAGGGTAACATGCTATGGGGTTGGTTTGTGGAATTTCATAAGTTTGAGCGTAGGAGGGCAGCTAGAAAAGCTGAAAAGGGAAATGCGAAGACTCAGTCCAGATATAGTAGGGGGGGGGGGGGGCGGTCAGCTAATTGAAATAGAAAGAAGATAAGGATTTCTGGTCATAAAAATGTAGGGTAATGTCAACAGCAGCAAGAAATGGTATTTCAGAAGTAGGATTCGTTATGAAAGGGAAGGTATCGAAGGGAGAGTTACTGTGAACAGTACAGTGACAGAGTTGTTCTCATCAGAATCGACAGCAAACCAACGCTAACAACAATAGTTCAGATATATGTCAAAAACAAAATATGGAGACAATATATCATGGTACTGAACGGGTAATTCAGAATAGTACCGGAGATGATAATCTAATAATGTTTACGGACTGGAAGGCGGTATTAGGGGAAGGAATAGAAGGAAGAGTTGCGGGAGAATGTGGGCTTGATAGTAAGAATGAGAGATAAGAAAGATTAATTAGGTTCTAGCATATATTTCCGCTGATAGTAGTAAATACGATATTTAAAAACCGCAAGAGTAGGAGATATACTTTATAAAGGCCCGGAGGTACGGGAAGATTCCAGCTGGATTACAGCATTGGCAGACAGAGATTTCGATATCAGATATTGGATTGTAAAGTGTACGCAGGAGCAAATGTAGACTTCGAACACAGTTCAGTAATGATGAAGAACAGGCTGAAGATTAACAGACGCGTTCGGTAAAATCAATGTGCAAATAAGGGCACAGGAATGCTGCAATATCACGAGCTCCATTTGAAATTCTCAGAGGCTATACATAATGCAATAATGAATTCTACAGTAGGCAGTTTAGCTGATGTGGAATGGACAAGTCTAAGAAGGTAGTTATAGAAGTTGGACACATAAACATATGTATAAGCAAGGTAACTTCGAAGAAGTCTTGGGTAACAGAGGTAATACTTCCTATGATCGATGAAAAATGAAAGTAAAGAAGGTTCATGGAAATTCAGAAACAGAGAAATGTATGTCACTTACATACGAAATAAACGGGAGCTGCTGGAAAGCCAAGGAAAATGCCTGCATGAGAAAGGTGAAGAAATCGAAAATGAAGTGGTCGTTACAAGTACTGATTCAATATATAGAAATTAAAAGTGAAGATCTTAAAGGTTGCTGCGAAACAGCAATTATGTAAATCTGAAGAGGTTGAAAAAATCAGCCAACCAGTTGCAGAACATAGGTTTATGAGCTCTTGTCCTAGGTTTCGATATTTCTAAAAATATCTTTTTCAGAAGGAGTGGGCCTTGTTACATCGCATGCCAGTACATTAGATTAGCTGAAGCCGAGCTGCTCTTGTCATATACAACATTGACAAAATAAGAATTACCCCAAACCATGGCTTTAGATAGGAGCCAGATTACATTTAGAGTACTTCATAATGAATGCTTACTAGTAAATGAGCACAGGTAGAAGCTCCTGCCAACGTAAAATTGAGACAGGAGTCACAGGATAAAATATTTGGATAAGTTACGTGTAAATCATGTCTTAGACGACGGCCAATGAGACAGCCTGCCTTTGACGTGATGTACACATAACTTATGTAAATATTTTATCCTGTGACTCCTGTTACAATTTTATGTTGGCAGGAGCCTCTACCTGTGCGCATATACTAGTGAACATTCATTATGAAGTACGCTAAATGTAACTCGCTGCTATCTAAAGCCATTGTTTGGGGTAATTCTTATTTTGTCAGTGTTGTATTTGACAAGAGCAGCTCGACTTCAGCTAATTTAATGTACTATAATTTGATGTAACAAGGCCCACGCTTTCTTAAGAAGATTTTTATAAATATCAAAACCTAGGTCAAGGGTTAATAAATCTTTTTTTTTGTAACTGGTTGGCTGGTTTTTTCAACTTTTTGAAATGTGAAGAACTCAGAACTAATAGTGAAACAGGAGTGCCACTTTTAAGGGCACAGAAGAGAGCGGACATGTGGGAAGGAGTACACAGAAGGCCTCTGCGTGATGGAGGACCTATCTGATGACGTGCTTGGGGAGGAACTGGGAGTCGCTATGGAAGACGTAATGCATCCAGGATCGCAATCATAGTTTAACAGAACTTTGAATGGCTTACGATCAAATAAAGCAGTAGGGAAAAATAACATTTCTTCTGAATTTCTGAAACCATTTAGGAAAGTGGCAATCAAGCTACTATTAACGTTCGTGTGTAAAATCTATGAGTCTGGAAGCATGCCATCAGCCATTCGGAAAAATATCAACCACACAATCCCGAAAAATGAAAAACAAATAAGTGTGATGACTACCGCACAATCAACGGCTCGTGCATCCAATTTACTGATAATAATAATGTACAGACGAACGGAAAAGAAATTTTTGAACCTCTAAGATGACGGTCAGATTAGCTTCAGAAATGGTAAAGGCACCTGAGGGGCAGTTAGCACGTCGCGGTTGATAATGGAAGCAAGACTTAAGAAAAGTAAAGAGACATGGACAAGATCTGTCGACATGGAAAAGCGCTCGACAATTTAAAATGGTGCAAGATAATCGAAATTTCGAGAAACATAAGAGTAAACTATATAGACAGACGGATAATATACAATAGTACAATAACCAAGAGGGAAAAATAAAAGTAGAGACCAAGAACGAAGTGTTCAAATCAAAAGCGTTGTAGATGGAGATTTAGTCTTTCGCCCCTACTGATCAATCTGTACATCGAAGAAGCAATGGCAGATATAAAAGAAGGTTCGAGAGTGGAATTAATATTCAGGGTGAAATGAAATCAATGATAAGATTCGCTAATGACATTGCTACCCTCAGTGAAAATAAAAAACAATCACAGGACGTTTTGAATGGTATGGATAGAACATGGATTGGGAGAATACCGAAGAAATACGAAAATAGTAGGAAGTAGTAAAACTGAGATTAGCGGTTAAAGTAACATCACAACTGGGGACCAGGAAGTAGAATATGTTAAGGAATTCTCCTATTTCGGAAGCAAAACAACACATTACGGACAAAGTAAGGAGACACATAAAGCAGATTAGAACAGACGAAGCAGGTATTAGTGGCCATGAGAAGTCAGCTAGTATCAAACATCGGCCATGAGCTTAGGAAAAAATTCTGGGATTGTACATTTCGAGCACAGCATTGCATGGTAATGAATCATGGACTGTGTGGCAACAGGAAAAGGAGACAATCGAAATGTTTGATATATGATGCTACAGAAGAATTTTGAAAATTACGTGGACTGGTAAGACAAGATTTGAGGAAGTCCTCCGCAGAATCGGCGAAGAAAGGAACGTGTGGAAAACACTGACAAGAAGAAGGGACAGAATGATGAGACGTATTATGGCATCAGTGAATAACTTCCACTGTGCTAGAGGGAGGTGCAGAAGATAAAATCTGTAGGGGACTACCAAGATTGGAATATATCCAACAAATAACTGAAGACGTAGGGTGGAAGTGCTAGTGCTATCCTCAGATGTGAAGACGTTCGCAAAAGACAGTAATTCGTGGCAGGCCGCGTCGAACCATTCAGAAGACTGGTGAAAAAAAAAAAAAAATAGAGAGGCGTCTTTCTCCCTGCGTGCCTCCAGTCATAGAACAGTAAGGTAAAAATGAATGGCGTTCAGTATGAATCATCCACCACACACACGATACGGTGGCTTGCAGAGATCGCTTGTAGCTTTAGTCACCTATTAGTGTGTTACCAACGCCGCTCCGTTTCCATAGTAGTTTGTATGCTGGTCCTTTGTCTCAAGATAACCTTAGTAATAAGGTGGATGTAAATGAGTAAATGTCCTCTCAGCATACAGAATGCACAAAAATCTGTGTACATTGAGATACAGAGACTAGTGCTAGAATGGACTCTGTATTTAGTAGTAGTAGTAGTAGCTACTATGGCATCTACTATGGCACGACAGTAAATTGCTTTCGCTTTACAATAAATGGCATTACAAAAAAATTGCGTAATAAACTTGTGACTGTACCAATTTCGAGTAGTGAGTCTTGAACAATTAATATGCAGGGAGGGAATTCCAAAACCATCACCACTAATGCAAATACCCGTTACAGGAAAATTTGATGACGAAACCATAAAACCTGGACTATGGAGCAATGGAAGAAAGTGATTTAATTGGCTGAGTTTTATTTCATACTGTTACGTCCTAAGAGTGCAACATGGATGGGGTGCGATGATGATTTTGGCAGCCATATTGCGGTACTCCATGGGCCTCCACAAGCTCTCATTGCTGCCAAGGAGTATGTGACCATTTTGGCTGATCAGGTCCATCCCATGGTAAAGTGTTTGTTCCCCAAAGGTGATGCCGTGTTGCAAGATGACAGGACTCCCGTTCGCACAACTCACATCGTCCAGGTCTGGTTCTGTGAGCACGAGAGTGAATTGTCGAATCTTCCCTGTAACACTATGTTGCGAGACGACCGCGGCCCCGTTTACATAGCTCACATCGTCAGGACCGGTTTTGTGACCATGAAAACCAATTATCGAATCTCCCCTGGTTACCAAAGTCACGAGACGTCAATGTTAATGAGTTTTTATGATCTATTTTGTAGTGAAGGACGCTTGATCGCTATCCACTACCATCGTCATAGCCTGAAGTTGCCAGCATTTTACAGGAAGAATGGTGTATGATTTCCTTGAAAACCTTACAGACCCAGTATTTATCTATTCCGAGAGGACCTGAAGCTGTTTTCAATGGCAAATGTATTCCTGTGCCGCAAAGAACTTGGTAATGTGTTTTTCATGTTATCATATTTTGTGTAACCCCTGTGCGACCTCCAGTAGAATTGCAGAACCGATTAACTTATGGTCGCGGTTCGCAGTCATGTACAATTTTTAAAGGCCATCATCTTCGCTATTCACTGTAGAAATTATTTTTCGCTATTGCAATTTCGGGCTTTGGGTCATTCTCAAGTGCTGCTGCAAAAGATTTTGCTTCAGCACCTGTCAGATTTTAAAATCCTCCGACATGTATCATCGTCAAAAATATGCCTTTTCACTGTAGAAATACAGTAACATCAGGCGAGTGTGGAGCTCTGTACGTCGTGAAATGATGTAAATTACGTGAGATGTTGCCAATGCTAACTTCATTCACGTCAATCGTTGCAAATCGATGTTCTAGCATACTGTTCATACTTGAATGACGTTAACACTGGAAATAGTTCATGTAATTTACATCACTTCACGACATACAGAGATTCGCCCTTGGCGTGATATTATTGTATTTCTACAGCGAAAAGGCCTATTTTTGACGATGTCTCAGGATTTTTACAGTCTGACATGTACTGAAACAAACTCTTTGGATTATCATTTGAAAGTGATCCAAGGGCGAAATTGCAGTAGTGAAGTAAATAATTTCTACAGTCAATGGCGAATATGATGTTCTTTAAACAATTCAGTGCCGGTGTTTGTAAGATTAGATAAATTGCTCTTGCGGTTGGGATAGGTGTCACAGAAAATCCCTTGACAGCTCCACCTTCATTTTTATTCATACAGTACTGATTGCACAGTAGTATAATGGCTTTCGCCTTATAACAAATGTTATTACACACAAAAATTACACAAAAAACGGGAGGTTATACCGATTCCGAGTAATTAGTCTTAACTATGGCTGAAGCAGTATGCGATATGCACCAGATGTCAAGCGAGACTTGTGTCATTAGGGTCATTTATAGTAAATGGTGTCATAATGATGCAACACATACACACTGGAAAATAAAACTGTAGAAAACTGTAGCTGTTGTGTAATAAGAGTTCTCTTTCTAAGCTTTTCAGATTGCAACAAATATATAGGGGTACTGTTGTTCCATACCTTTACTTGGCAGCAAGGAGATGAAACCAGGTACAACAGACAACTGGTCCAGCTGTTGTCTCAGTGTGCAGAAACTCTGTTCGATGTCGTTGACGAGGTACGTGAACTGGTAGAGCCACACTGTCGTGGACAGTAGGAACAACGCACTCACGGATTTCATCAGCCACGTACATGCCAACGCGCCACTCACCCAGTCTCCGTAATAACTCAGCAGCCAGCTCACCGCGGGCAGAATGAGCACACCTAGGGAAGCGAGAGCACGTCGCACGGAACAAACTCCGGAGCTACGTTTCTCTGGCCTCCGCACACTGTTCAGAGTACAGGATAGGTTGTCTAGCGTTTCGTATCGAGTGCAGAGGACTTTGCAGAGAAGCACTACGGGTGGCAAATGAACAGTGTAGTGAGTGAAGTGAGAGAGAAAGCGGGTGATGGCCGTAGCTGTTGGGAAACATTCCTCTAAAGCTAGCAACGTGTGAACGTCTACGATGAAGAATGCTGATAGCCAAGCGAAAGGTACTACACGTATGGTGACTCGGCGATAACGATGGCTCCAATTCAAAGGGAGGAAACCGAATGTTCGCCATAGAAACAGATTTCCAGCTCTGTGGCGTTCCAGTTCCCGGCCTGTATTTTTCATTCTCCAGGCGCGTCTCATCATTGGATTCCTAGCCGGAGTTCGAAGCGTGACTTTTTGCATGCTGGAAATGTGAACGACTGGGTGTATATTAGCGCGACACTACGGCATCGACTCCTTCGAGAACGGTTGAGAGTATCTCACGCGAAGTGAACAACGCAGGTAATTTATGCATGTCACACGCTATCCTCTTAAGCAGATAAGTGCAATAGACCTTTTACGCATAAAAAATGAGCTCCTTGTACAGCAGTACCTAAAGCCCGGGAACCTAATGTCAGTCATTTATCTTTCCTTCAGTACTCGAACGGAATAAGACAGAAAATCGATAATACGGGTAAGATGCACGCTCCACCATGTACGCTCACCCATCCGCTGGTACAATGGAGTGTGGAGTATATATACAGACGTGGATGAATTTTAATAATATTAAGAGCCTTACTGTATCCAGGTTTGTGGTAGAAATGGGTACATTTCATGCTTTATATCGTTTTCTGAGGACGTTATGAGTGTGATGCTTTCGTATCGATTTGTAGCAAGAGGTTATGGTCGATATTTTGCGAATTAACTGACTGACCTATGACGGCAGTTGCAACTGGTGGAGTTCAATTCCTTAGAAACGGGTGAAATAAATGGAATTAATAGTTTATTGTGTATTTCCTCACGCAGTCCAAGTTAGTAACATATCTGTAACTACATGATTATTGTCACGCAAGCACGAATGCTTTCAAAGTTATGGTTCTGTTTTACCGGGGACTCGAAATCGTTACAGAAATGAGGTAATGACTCTGCTTTACGATCGCATAATGAACATTACTTTACAAAAGATAGCGAAGCGTTTTTAAACAATCGATATCATTGCCACTTTATATCGAAAAGGGGCCTACGCCAATCTCGATTTCATAGGCAATAACATGATTCTCAAATGTATCTATTGAACAACCACTACGCTACGGTGAACGATGAGATTTAGAATCTTACATGGTATTAATAAGCTGAGCACATGACGATTTGACAGAAATCACTGCCGTACTTACATATGTGAAACATATGACTTTAAATGATTTCATATCATTATTTTTGAAATAAATTCTTCTTGTAGTGATGAGTACCTTTCAATTTATTTTATGTCTTTCGCTAGTTCATGTTACACTGCGTTGGCCTCTTAAGCCCACTGGTTCACAACTAACGTACTGAAGAACTTTTTCCCTCTAGTGCTGACTCTGACGCTATTCAAATAATTTAAAGATAAGTAAACGTACGTCAACGGCCGTGCCACTGTGGATACACTGGTTCCCATCAGATCACTCAAGTTAAGCACCGTCTGGCCTGGTTGGAAATTGGGTGGGTGGTCATCCGGGCTGCCATATGCTGACCTACCGGTGTGCATGCAGCCTCGTGAGGCCAACGGAGAAGCTACTTCACCGAACAGTAACTGCGTCAGGTAACGAAAACTGACAACGGCTGGGAGAGTGATACGTTCAATCCACGCTCCTCCATATCCACATCCGATGACTCCAGTAGCCTCAGGATGACAAGGCCTTTCCAGGCCTGTTCGGGTGGTGAGCTTTTTTAAGTAAACGTATAATAAAAGATCACCATACTAAAACCTTTCAGATTACGCTGATACAATAGCTCCCTACTTAGCAATCATATACAACCGCTCGCTCACCGATAGATCTGTACCTACAGATTGGAAAATTGCGCAGGTCGCACCAGTGTTTAAGAAGGACAGTGGGGGTAACCCATCGAACTACAGACCTATATCATTTACGTCGGTTTGCAATAGGGTTTTGAATATATACTGTATTTAAACATTATGAATCACCTCGAAGGGAACGATCTATTGATACGTAATCAGCATGGTTTCAGAAAACATCGTTCTTGTGCAACGCAGCTGGCTCTTTATTCGCACGAAGTAATGGCCGCTATCGACAGGGGATCTCAAGTTGATTCCGTATTTCTGGATTTCCGGAAGGCTTTTGACGCTGTTCCTGACAAGCAACTTCTAATCAAGCTGCGGGCCTATGGGGTATCGTCTCAGTTGTGCGACTGGATTCGTGATTTCCTGTCAGGAAGGTCGCAGTTTGTAGTAATAGACGGTAAATCATCGAGTAAAACTGAAGTGATATCAGGTGTTCCCCAGGGAAGCGTCCTGGGACCTCTGCTGTTCCTGATCTATATAAATGACCTGGGTGACAATCTGAGCAGTTCTCTTAGGTTGTTCGCAGATGATGCTGTAATTTACCGTCTAGTAAGGTCATCCGAAGACCAGTATCAGTTGCAAAGCGATTTAGAAAAGATTGCTGTATGGTGTGGCAGGTGGCAGTTGACGCTAAATAACGAAAAGTGTGAGGTGATCCACATGAGTTCCAAAAGAAATCCGTTGGAATTCGATTACTCGATAAATAGTGCAATTCTCAAGGCTGTCAATTCAACTAAGTGCCTGGGTGTAAAAATTACGAAAAACGTCAGTTGGAAAGACCACATAGATAATATTTTGTGGGGAAGGCGAGCCAAATGTTGCGTTTCATTGGCAGGACACTTATAAGATGCAACAAGTCCACTAAAGAAACAGCTTACACTACACTCGTTCGTCCTCTGTTAGAACATTGCTGCGCGGTGTGGGATCCTTACCAGGTGGGATTGACGGAGGACATCGAAAGGGTGCAAAAAAAGGGCAGCTCGTTTTGTATTATCATGTAATAGGGGAGAGAGTGTGGCAGATATGATGCGCGAGTTGGGATGGAAGTCATTAGAGCAAAGACGTTTTTCGTCGCGGCGAGATCTGTTTACGAAATTTCAGTCAGCAACTTTCTCTTCAGAATGCGAAAATATTTTGTTGAGCCCAGCCTACACAGGTAGGAATGACCATTAAAATAAAATAAGAGAAATCAGAGCTCGAACGGAAAGGTTTAGTTGTTCGTTTTTCCCGCGCGCTGCTCGAGAGTGGAATGGTAGAGAGATAGTATGATTGTGGTTCGATGAACCCTCTGCTAAGCACTTAGATGTTAATTGCAGGGTAATCATGTAGCTGTAAATGTAGAATTTCTAGTGATGACAGGAATGTGATTTGTATACTACTGTGTCGATTAAGACAAACACACGTAACTCCTATACACTTGTGTACTGCAAGATACCAATAAAAATACAATCCCCAGGAAATAATTAAACTGAAAATATTGTGTCTCCTCAAAATGGTATGAATAAATAAGTAAACTTACATGAGGGATTACAGGTGCTACTACTGATATATATGGCGGCAAACTAGCAATGAGCCGTGACTATTGTTTGGTATGAGCCTGATGTCTTTCACATTTCGGAGCAGCACTCGGCGGACAAACTAAACACACTTTCACCCTCAGCTGTATACTTGGTTTGCCAGGACCCCTTTCCCTCAGAAGTCGCTGGATGATCGAAAGACCCAAACAGTAGTTGCAAGACTTGGTTCCAAGCACTATTTTGCTCGCATCTCACGCAGTCAAAAGGTACCTGCTGAAGTTCCCGGTAGACTTAACAAAGATTTATTGAATTCTTTTCGCAAATAGGTCCAGTTCTTTGGTGCACTATCGAAACTTTACATAATTAGAGGAATTTAAAGAAATACAGCAATACAGAAACGTTAACTGTAATATTGGTATCTTTCAAAATCAGACGAGTAAATTGTTATCCTTCCTAATAGTGTAACTGTAGTGTCTGTTTCATAACGTGTTTGAAAAGAGAAGAAGGCTGAACTCCAGTGCCTTGATATACCGTACGACAGGGTAAAAATTACAGTACTTACATTCTGTGTCTTCCCCCATGAACCATGGACCTTGCTGTTCGTGGGGAGGCTTGCGTGCCTCAGCGATACAGATGGCCGTACCGTAGGTGCAACCACAACGGAGGGGTATCTGTTGAGAGGCCAGACAAACATGTGGTTCCCGAAGAGGGGCAGCAGCCTTTTCAGTAGTTGCAGGGGCAACAGTCTGGATGATTGACTGATCTGGCCTTGTAACATTAACCAAAACGGCCGTGCTGTGCTGGTACCGCGAACGGCTGAAAGCAAGGGGAAACTACAGCCGTAATTTTTCCCGAGGGCATGCAGCTTTACTGTATGATTAAATGATGATGGCGTCCTCTTGGGTAAAATATTCCGGAGGTAAAATAGTCCCCCATTCGGATCTCCGGGCGGGGACTACTCAAGCGGACGTCGTTATCAGGAGAAAGAAAACTGACGTTCTACGGATCGGAGCGTTGAATGTCAGATCACTTAATCGGTCAGGTAGGTTAGAAAATTTAAAAAGGGAAATGGATAGGTTAAAGTTAGATATGGTGGGAATTAGTGAAGTTCGGTGGCAGGAGGAACAAGACTTTTGGTCAGGTGATTACAGGGTTATAAATACAAAATCAAATGGGGGTAATGCAGGAGTAGGTTTAATAATGAATAAAAAAATAGGAGTGCGGATTAGCTACTACAGACAGCATAGTGAACGCATTATTGTGGCCAAGATAGACACAAAGCCCATGCCTACTACAGTAGTACAAGTTTATATGCCAACTAGCTCTGCAGATGATGAAGAAATAGATGAAATGTATGACGAGATAAAAGAAATTATTCAGGTAGTGAAGGGAGACGAAAATTTAATAGTCATGGGTGACTGGAATTCGACAGTAGGAAAAGGGAGAGAAGGAAACATAGTAGGTGAATATGGATTGGGGGGAGGAAATGAAAGAGGAAGCCGTCTGGTAGAATTTTGCACAGAGCATAACTTAATCATAGCTAACACTTGGTTCAAGAATCATAAAAGAAGGTTGTATACATGGAAGAATCCTGGAGATACTAAAAGGTATCAGATAGATTATATAATGGTAAGACAGAGATTTAGGAACCAGGTTTTAAATTGTAGGACATTTCCAGGGGCAGATGTGGATTCTGACCACAATCTATTGGTTATGAACTGCAGATTGAAACTGGAGAAGCTGCAAAAAGGTGGGAATTTAAGGAGATGGGACCTGGATAAACTGAAAGAACCAGAGGTAGTAGAGAGTTTCAGGGAGAGCATAAGGGATCAATTGACAGGAATGGGGGAAAGAAATACAGTAGAAGAAGAATGGGTAGCTCTGAGGGATGAAGTAGTGAAGGCAGCAGACGATCAAGTAGGTAAAAAGACGAGGGCTAGTAGAAATCCTTCGGTAACAGAAGAAATATTGAATTTAATTGATGAAAGGAGAAAATATAAAAATGCAGTAAATGAAGCAGGCAAAAAGGAATACAAACGTCTCAAAAATGAGATCGACAGGAAGTGCAAAATGGCTAAGCAGGGATGGCTAGAGGACAAATGTAAGGATGTAGAGGCTTGTCTCTCTAGGGGTAAGATAGATACTGCCTACAGGAAAATTAAAGAGACCTTTGGAGAGAAGAGAACCACTTGTATGAATATCAAGAGTTCAGATGGCAACCCAGTTCTAAGCAAAGAAGGGAAGGCAGAAAGGTGGAAGGAGTATATAGAGGGTTTATACAAAGGCGATGTACTTGAGGACAATATTATGGAAATGGAAGAGGATGTAGATGAAGACGAAATGGGAGATAAGATACTGCGTGAAGAGGTTGACAGAGCACTGAAAGACCTGAGTCGAAACAAGGCCCCGGGAGTAGACAACATTCCATTAGAACTACTGATGGCCTTGGGAAAGCCAGTCATGACAAAACTCTACCATCCGGTGAGCAAGATGTATGAGACAGGCGAAATACCCTCAGACTTCAAGAAGAATATAATAATTCCAATCCCAAGGAAAGCAGGTGTTGACAGATGTGAAAATTACCGAA